>NC_053026.1:444831373-445062423 GCF_003073215.2 Triticum urartu
ACACCCTCGCGATCAAGACTATTTAAGCTTATAGGAAGGGTAAAAGGTATGATGTGGAGCTGCAGCAAGCGACTAGGATATATGGTGGCTACATACGCAAAAGAGAGCAAGAAGAGAAGGCAAAGGCACGATCGATGAACTATGATCAAGAAGTGATCCTAGAACAACCTACGATCAAACATAACACGAGACCGTGTTCTCTTCCCGGACTCCGCCGAAAAGAGACCATCACGGCCACACACTCTGTTGATTCCTTTTAATTAAGTTTAGTTTAAGGTTATCTACAACCGGACATTAACAAATTCCCATCTACCCATAACCACGGGCACGACTTTCAAAAGTTCAAATCCCTATAGGGGTGTCCCAACTTAGCCCATCACAAGCTCTCACGGTCAACGAAGGATATTCCTTCTCCCAAGAGAATCCGATCAGACTCGGCATCCCGGTTACAAGACATCTCGGCAATGGTAAAACAAGTCCAGCAACATCGCCCGAATGTGCCGACAAATCCCGATAGGAGCTGCACATATCTCGTTCTCAGGGCACACTCAGATGAGACATCCTACGAGTAAAACCAACCCTCAAGTTGCCCCGAGGTGGCCCCGTAGTCTACTCGGTCGGACCAACACTCAGAGGAGCACTGACCCAGTGGGGTTTAAATGAAGATGACCCTCGGGCTCCGGAAACCGAAGGGAAAAAGAGGCTAGGTGGCAAATGGTAAAACCAAGGTTGGGCATTGCTAGAGGAGTTTTATTCAAGGCAAACTGTCAAGGGGTTCCCATTATGACCCAACCGTGTAAAGAACGCAAAATCAAGGAACATAACACCGGTATGACGGAAACTAGGGCGGCAAGAGTGGAACAAAACACTAGGCATAAGGCCGAGCCTTCCACCCTTTACCAATTATATAGGTGCATTAATAATAGACAAGGCATAATAATGATATCCCAACAATGAACATGTTCCAACAAGGAACAAACTCCAATCTTCACCTGCAACTAGCAACGCTATAAGAGGGGCTGAGCAAAGCGGTAACATAGCCAAACAACGGTTTGCTAGGACAAGGTGGGTTAGAGGTTTGACATGGCAATATGGGAGGCATGATAAGAAAGTGGTAGGTATCGTAGCATAGGCATAGCAAGAGAGCGAGCATCTAGCAAGCAAAGATAGAAGTGATTTCGAGGGTATGGTCATCTTGCCTGCAAAGTTCTCCGAGTTGACTTGGTTATTCGTAAACATACTCAACGGGCTCCTTGATCACATACTCGTCTCCAGGATCTACCCAAGCAAGAACAACAAGTAAAGGGAGACACAATCAACCACGTGCAATGCACAAACAACATGATGCAAAACATGGCATGATATGCGGGATGTGGTATGTGATGCATATGCATGATTCGAAAAGGAATGGTTGAACCTGGCCTCAACTTGGAAAACCAAGAGTGTCACCAGAAAGGTGAGTTCATTTTGGTCGAAATCAATATAAACATCACCGGAATCGGATGCACAGTTTGGAAATGGCAAGCAAAAAGAATATGGCACCGGTCTGCGATTAACAGCACGAGACCATCTAAATGCATCATAAACAACATGCTACAGCACTCCAACATGGCAAGAAAATACATGGTAGTGATCCACTCAAGATGCGTGACAAAAGATGAACACTGAGCTACCACTCAATAGCAAGCTCAAACAAGCATGGAAAAAGTGCAAAAGATATCAGGTTTCAGACTTAGTGAAATAAACATCAAGTCAGGAATTTAACATCAGGAAGCAATGTTTAGAGCACGAAAACTACATGCTACAGGAACATATCATGGCAAAGCAAGGCATGGCATGAAGCTACTCAAAGCATACAACAAAAGTCCCTTACTGACCATAATCCAAAAGGGATCAGAAAATACAATTGCAACCACATGAACATAGCAATTATCGTTAAAAGATTCAGACTTTGTGAAAAACTGGGACATGGTAAAACAGATATCAAGTAGGCATGTTTACGAGCTCGATGCACTCACTACGAGGCAAGACATGACAAACTAAGCATACACCCAGCAAGTAGACATGGCATAGAAGCTAAACATGGCAAGAACAACAACATAGCATGCATGGATCAACTACAACAAGCTCGACAAAATTGCTAAACATGTTAACAATCTGCCAGGAACATTTTATATCAAAAGTAGAGCTCGATCGACTCAAGCTAGGGTGCTCCATAAATGCAAACAAAGACATGGATGGATAGAGCACCACAATATCTACAAAACATCCTTACTTATCATGCTCAAAAGAGGCACGCATCACTAGGTAACAACATGAACACATGGCATAAAAATAATGACAGGGCAATGACTTAGAATATTTCTAAGTCCCTGGAATCAACAACATTAAGTAAGCTACTTTGCATGCTTGTGCTAGTAACCATAGAGATCATAAAAATACATGGCATACTCCCCTGTAAAGATGGCATGGCATACTTCAAATCACATGTAGAGCTCAAGATCATAGCATGCACACATTAATCATGGCAAAAATGACAAAAGTGCATTTGTTGATAAGAAACTGAAACTAACATCACATAGCCCTCTTCCAACAACATTTAGGGCATCAAGATGAGCTCAAATGAAAATGATGCAATGAGATGAAATGGAGTACTCGTCGAGACGAACATTTTGATATGCTACACCCGCGAATCAGAGCAACGGTGATGAAGTTATGGCATGTCAAAGATTGCATAAAACTAGGGTTTCGGGGAGAAAAAGTCAACCGAGACGATTTGGATCTGGATCGGATCTCGCGGGGGTACTGTAGCAGAGGTGCTCGCTGGAGTGCTTGCCAGCGTCGTCGGGCGGTGGTGGCTGGAGGGAGCTGCAGGGACAAGGTAGCGGGCGGCGGGAGGAGCCGGGCCGGGAGGGCCGGCGCTGGGCCTCGCGGGCCCGCGGGGTCGGCGGCGAAGTGGGGACCGGCCCGGGACATGTGTCACCCTTAGAGTGGCGGTGGGGTTCGTCCGGCGCAGGCGGACATTGTCCGACGGCGGCGCGAGGGGATTTTTTAGGGTTAGGTGGAAGGAGACCCGGGATTTGGAATGGGGGGTCTATTTATAGTGGTAGAGGGAGCTAGGAAGCTCCAAATGAGGTGCGGTTTTCAGCCACGTGATCGTGATCGAATGATCTAGATGATGGAGGAGGTTTAGGTGGGTTTTGGGCCACTTTCAAGGGGTGTTGGGCTGCAACACACACGAGGCCTTTTCGGTCCCTCGGTTAACCGCTGGAGTATCAAACGAAGTCCAAATGGCACGAAACTTGACAGGCGGTCTACCAGTACTAAACCAAGGCCGCATGGCAAGTCTCGTTCCAATCCGAAAACGTTTAACACCCACTCACGAAAAGAGGTAGAAAGGGACACCGGAGGAGATAGAAGCGCCAAAATGCAAAACGGACAACGGGGAAAAAGCTCGGATGCATGAGACGAACACGTATGCAAATGCAATGCACATGATGACATGATATGAGATGCAAGAAAAAGACAAAAAAACATGAAGGCAAAACCCGACAACGAGGAAAATAGAATAACTTAGTGCCGGAAATGGCAAGAGTTGGAATACAAATAAGCCAAGTTACATCCGGGGTGTTAAAACACTCCACCACTATGAAAGGATCTCGTCCCGAGATCTAGGACTGGAAAAACTCCGGGTACTCAGAACGGAGGTGATCCTCGCGTTCCCAGGTGGCTTCACGGTCGGAATGATGTGACCACTTGACTTTCAGGAATTTGATAGACTTGTTGCGAGTCTTGCGCTCAGTTTCTTCAAGAATAGCAATGGGGTGCTCACGATAAGAGAGGTCTTCTTGGAGATCAATGTCTTCGAAGTTGACGGTGTGGTCAGGAGTCTTGAAACACTTGCGCAGTTGAGAGACATGAAACACGTCGTGCACGTTTGCAAAGTTGGATGGAAGCTCAAGTTGATAGGCGAGATCGCCTCTTTTGCTGATAATCTTGAAGGGACCCACGTATCTAGGGGCAAGCTTCCCTTTGATACCGAAGCGACGAGTACCATTCATTGGAGAGACGCGGAGGTAGACATGGTCTCCGATCTCGAAAGCCAAGTCACGATGCTTGCTATCATAGTAACTCTTCTAGCGCGATTGCGCGGCTTTGATATTATCACGAATGACTTTGCACATTTCTTCAGCCTCTGTGATCAAGTCATTGCCAAGAAGTTGGCGTTCACCAGTATCAGACCAGTTAAGAGGAGTACGGCACTTCCTGCCATAGAGAATCTCGAACGGGGCCTTGTCCGAACTCGCTTGGAAGCTGTTGTTGTAGGAGAACTCGGCATATGGAAGACAATCTTCCCACTTCATACCGAAAGAGATGACGCAAGCCCTGAGCATATCTTCAAGAATTTGATTTACTCGCTCGACTAGGCCACTGGTTTGAGGATGAAAGGCTGTGCTGAAGCGAATGTTGGTGCCCATAGCCTTCTGAAAAGAATCCCAGAACTTATAGGTGAAGATGCTGCGACGATATGAAGATATCAACTGTGGAATGCCATGCAGAGAGACAATCTTGGAGGTATATAGCTCTGCCAACTGAGCTGCTGTGATAGATTCTTTGATAGGAAGAAAATGAGCCACTTTAGTGAGTTTGTCGATGACAACGAAGATAGCATCGTTGCCACGCTTGGACTTTGGAAATCTAGCCACGAAGTCCATCTCAATATGGTCAAACTTCCATTCTGGAATGGCAAGAGGTTGGAGGAGACCAGCTGGTCATTGGTGTTCTGCTTTCACTCTTCTGCAGACATCACATTCATTCATGAACTGAGCAATCTCGCGCATCATTCGAGTCCACCAATACGACTGCTTGAGGTCCTGGTACATCTTTGTACTTCCAGGGTGGATAGAGAGGAGTGAATTGTGAGCCTCGTTCATAATGACTTTACGAAGGTCACCTTTAGGCACAACAATGCGATCCTCGAAGAATAGAGTATCCTTGTCATCAAGACGATAGCACTTGTACTTGGGTTGACTCTCAGCAATCCAAATCTTCACCTTCTTCACCATAGCATCAAGAAGTTGAGCCTCGCGAATCTGATCTTACAAAGTAGGAGAGACTTGGAGGTTGGCGAGGAAACCTTGAGGAACCACTTGAAGGTTGAGTTTGCGGAAAGCTTCACAAAGCTCTGGTTGGTAAGGCTTGAGAATCAAACTGTTGCAGTAAGCCTTCCTGCTCAATGCGTCAGCAATAACATTGGCCTTGCCTGGAGTATATTTGATACTCATATTATACTCTTGAATCATTTCGACCCAATCTGCCTGAGGTTGAGGTTTGGCTGAGTGAAGATGTACTTGAGACTCTTATGATCAGTGAAGATGTCCACTTTTCTTCCCAATAAGAGATGTCTCCAAGTTAAAAGAGCATGGACAACTGCCGCCAACTCGAGGTCATGAGTGGGGTAGTTCTTTTCGTTGGGCTTCAACTGGCGAGAGGTATAGGCCACAACTTTCTTCTCTTGCATCAACACTGCACCAAGACCTTGAAGGGAAGCATCACAGAAGACCTCGAACGGTTTGGATTCATCAGGAGGAGTCAGAACTGGAGCAGTGACTAACTTCTCTTTCAGGGTGTTGAAAGCGATGTCACATTCAGGTGACCAGACGTACTTCACATGCTTCTGGAGAAGGTTGGAAAGAGGCTTCGCGATCTTAGAGAAGTTCTCAACGAACCTTCGACAATAGCTTGCGAGCCCAAGGAAGCTGCGGAGTTGCTTCACGTTCTGAGGTGGTACCCAATTCACAATTGCAGACACCTTCTTAGGATTAACAGCTATGCCCTTGGCAGAGATGATATTCCCAAGGTAGAGAACCTCATCGAGCCAAAACTCGCACTTTGAAAACTTCGCATAGAACTGATGTTCTCTGAGTTTATCTAGCACCAAACGCAAATGCTTGGCACGATCCTCCTTGTTATTGGAAAAGACCAAAATGTCATCGAGGTAGACCAAGACAAAGTCATTTGTGTAGGCGTTGAAGATGAAGTTCATCATGCGAGAGAATGTTGGCGGAGCATTGACGAGGCCGAAAGACATGACAGTGTATTCATATGAACCATAGCTTGTTCTGAATGCTGTCTTGGGGATATCTTCGTCACGAATGCAAATCTGATGATAGCCCATACGGATATCAAGCTTGGAGAATACTTGAGCACCTTTGAGTTGTTCAAACAGCTCATTTATCTTGGGAAGTGGGTACTTGTTCTTTATAGTCTTCTTGTTCAATGGACGGTAGTCGACACAGAGTCGGTCCGTTCCATCCTTCTTCTTGACGAAAAGAACTCCACAACCCCATGGAGAAGAACTTGGTCGGATGAGACCCATACGCTCTTGAATATCGAGTTGTTTCTTCAGCTCCTTCAACTCTTCAGGTCCAGCTTGTAAGGACGTTTGCAAACAGGTTCCGGGTCAGGCTCAAGATCGATGACGAATTCAACTGGCCGGTGCGGAGGCATTCCTGGGAGCTCTTCTGTAAAGATGTCTTGATATTCGCAAACGACTGGAATTTTAGAGATGGCATCCAGCTCGCCCTTCTCATTGAGAGAAAATAATCAAATGGTATCGTCACGAGCGGCAAAGACGATTACATCCTCAGACGAATGAGTCAACTGAATCTGCCTGGCAGCACAATCAAGGTGAGCCTTGTGCTTAGAAAGCCAATCCATTCCGAGAATAAGATCAATATCCGAGTTACCAAGGACCACTGGAGAAGATAGAAACTTATAGTCGCCCAACGTGATAGAGACATCGGGAGCAACCAAACTAGAAGTCAAAAGCTTGCCGGGAGAAACAACTTGCTTGACTTTGGGCAAAACCTCAGTGTCAACATTTTGCTTCGGTGCAAATGGGAATGACAAGAAAGAATGTGATGCACTAGTATCAAAAAGTACTTTTGCAGGAACATCGTTAACATGAAGGTTACCCATTATCACATCTTACGAGTCCTCTTCCTGAGCTGCGTACATCAAATTGACCTTGGCGTGCTTGGGATTATGCTTGACCACTACGGTACTATCAGATCTCACAGGAGGAGGAGGAGGAGGAATACACCTCTGATTGAAGCATTTGTTGGCATAGTGGCCCTTCTGCTGACATTTGTTGCACGTGACCTCCGAGAGCGGACGGTGATACGGAGCACTTGATCTTGGAGCTTGAGACGAAGTCTTATTCTAAAAGCCTGGGTTGGGTGGGTGGGAAGATCCATTGCCACCTTTGCTCTTCTGCTGATAAGGCTGACGGAACAAAGGAGGAGGAAGCCAATACTTTTGCTGCTTAGTTGCCACTTGAGTTGAGGAAGAAGGAGTTGCATCTCTGACTCGCTTCTTGGAAGCATCACACTTGAGTTGAGCACTCTCTTGTTTCAGTGCCATGTTGTAAAACTCATCGTACTTCTGAGGCTCGAAAAGCACGAGAGAAAGTTGAAGATCTTCTCTGAGGCCACCTCTGAACTGACAAATCATGCTCTTCTCATCAGGGTCGTCCTGCTTGGCGAAACGAGCGAGCTTCTGGAACATGATGTTATACTGGTAAACAGACAAGCTGCCTTGCTTCAGGTTGCGGAATTCCTCACGCTTGCTCTCAACAACACTCTGAGGAATGTGGTGAGCTTTGAAGTCTTGACGAAATTCATCCCAGGTAATCACACGGTCTCCTCTGGAATCTTTGTACTGCTGAAACCATTCTGCAGCTTGGGCTTTGAGTTGGAAGGAGGCAAACTTGACAAAGTCCTTAGGCCTGACGTTGCTGCACTCGAAATGCTTGCAGATATCCATGAGCCAATCATCAGCGTCTGTTGCTTCAACATAGTTGCTGAAGGTCTTTGGCTGGTTAGCGAGGAACTAGTTGAGTGTAGCAGACTGATTCTGATTGTTGCCATGGCCTTGATTCCCTTGGTTGCGCTCTTGCAAGAGTTGCATGATCAGCTACGTGTTTGCATTGGTAGCGGCCATCACAGCTTGCCATGCCTCCGGAGGTGGTGGCGCATCAGGATTCAGAGTCGTACGCATTGGAGGAGCCATCCTGAAGAGGGTGACATCCATTAGCATCTTGACAGACAAATATTCAAGCTGAATCAAATGGATCGAAATTGCAACATATAGTCTTAACATCCGAACAAAATGAACGAATGCATTCCAATTGAAATGGTCACATTTCCACAAATTGAGAAGCCACTTAGATAGAGGTAGATGAATAAAACAACAAGGTACGGACAAGAACAAATACTTGGTGAGGATTACCCAATCCCAAACCAAATTTCCGCGGAAGAAATGCTAGAGCTACAAGAATTCCCACCTATGAAACTCCCGAACCTTTCCGGTTATGCAATCAGGTGTTGGGGATACAGGGGAAGCATAATATCTCACCAAAAGCTAGCAAATCCTACATCCAACTGTATCCATCCTTCAAAAAATAACCAAGAAACCTTCGGAAATCATTTACCTAAACCCAAGGTCGAGGAAGGCTCTGATTACCAACTTGTAACTCCCTCGATCCGGCTATATCTCCCACGTGTCGAATCACGACTTAGAGGCATAACCGCATTGAAAACAATGTCACAAGTGAGGTAATCTTCTCAACAACCCATGTAATACATTAAAGGAAAAGGATACATAGTTGGCTTACACTCGCCACATCACACAAATAGCATAAATAACATTACATTCATCCAGTTACACTCAAGGTCCGACTACGGAACCAAAATGAAGATAAACCCCAAAAGCAACATAATCCCCGATCACCCCAACTGGGCACCACTACTGATCATCTGGGAAAGACACACAGTATCATCCTGAGTCCTCATTGAACTCCCACTTGAGCTCAGTTGAATCACCTAGAGCGGCATCATCGGTCCCTACATCTGGTTTTGGAAGGAATCTGTGAGTCACGAGGACTCAACAATCTCACACCCTCGTGATCAAGAGTATTTAAGCTTATAGGAAGGGTAAAAGGTATGATGTGGAGCTGCAGCAAGCGACTAGCATATATGGTGGCTACATACGCAAAAGAGAGCGAGAAGAGAAGGCAAAGGCACGATCGATGAACTATGATCAAGAAGTGATCCTAGAACAACCTACGATCAAACATAACACGAGGCCGTGTTCTCTTCCCGGACTCCGCCGAAAAGAGACCATCACAGCCACACACTCTATTGATTCCTTTTAATTAAGTTTATTTTAAGGTTATCTACAATCGGACATTAACAAATTCCCATCTTCCCATAACCGCGGGCACGGCTTTCGAAAGTTCAAATCCCTACAGGGGTGTCCCAACTTAGCCCATCACAAGCTCTCACGGTCAACGAAGGATATTCCTTCTACCAAGACAATCCGATCAGACTCGGCATCCTGGTTACAAGACATCTCGGCAATGGTAAAACAAGTCTAGTAACACCGCCCGAATGTGCCGACAAATCCTGATAGGAGCTGCACATATCTCGTTCTCAGGGCACACTCATATGAGACATCCTACGAGTAAAACCAACCCTCAAGTTGCCCCGAGGTGGCCCCGCAGTCTACTCGGTCGGACCAACACTCAGAGGAGCACTGGCCCAGTGGGGTTTAAATAAAGATGACCCTCGGGCTCCGGAAACCCAAGGGAAAAAGAGGCTAGGTGGCAAATGGTAACACCAAGGTTGGGCATTGCTGGAGGAGTTTTATTCAAGGCAAACTGTCAAGGGGTTCCCATTATGACCCAACCGTGTAAAGAACATAAAATCAAGGAACATAACACCGGTATGACGGAAACTAGGGCGGCAAGAGTGGAACAAAACACTAGGCATAAGGCCGAGCCTTCCACCCTTTACCAAGTATATAGGTGCATTAATAATAGACAAGGCATAATAATGATGTCCCAACAATGAACATGTTCCAACAAGGAACAAACTCCAATCTTCACCTACAACTAGCAACGCTATAAGAGGGGCTGAGCAAAGCGGTAACATAGCCAAACAATGGTTTGCTAGGACAAGGAGGGTTAGAGGTTTGACATGGCAATATGGGAGGCATGATAAGCAAGTGGTAGGTATCGTAGCATAGGCATAGCAAGAGAGCGAGCATCTAGCAAGCAAAGATAGAAGTGATTTTGAGGGTATGGTCATCTTGCCTGCAAAGTTCTCCGAGTTGACTTGATCCTCGTAAACGTACTCAACTGGCTCCTCGATCACGTACTCATCTCCCGGCTCTACCCAAGCAAGAACAACAAGCAAAGGGAGACACAATCAACCACGTGCAATGCACAAACAACATGGTGCAAAACATGACATGATATGCGGGATGCGGTATGTGATGCATATGCATGATTCGAAAAGGAATGATTGAACCTGGCCTCAACTTGGAAATCCAAGAGTACCACTGGAAAGGTGAGTTGATTTCGGTCGAAATCGATATAAAGATCACCAGAATCAGATGCACGGTTCGGAAATGGCAAGCAAAACGAATATGGCACCGGTCTGCGATTAACAGCACAAGACCATCTAAATGCATCATAAACAACATGCTACAGCATTCCAACATGGCAACAAAATACATGGTAGGGATCCACTCAAGATGCTTGACAAAAGATGAACACTGAGCTACGGCTAATTCACTCAATAGAAAGCTCAAACAAGCATGGCAAAAGTGCAAAATATATTAGGTTTCGGACATAGTGAAATAAACATCAAGTCAGGAATTTAACATCAGGAAGCAATGTTGAGAGCACGAAAAATACATGCTACAGGAACATATCATGGCAAAGCAAGGCATGGCATGACTCTACTCAAAGCATAAAATAAAAGTCCCTTACTGTCCATAAGCCAAAAGGGATTAGAAAATACAATTGCAACCACGCGAACATAGCAATTATCGTTAAAAGATTCAGACTTTGTGAAAAACTGGGACATGGCAAAACAGATATCAAGTAGGCATGTTTACGAGCTCGATGCACTCACTACGAGGAAAGACATGACAAACTAAGCATACAGCCAACAAGTAGACATGGCATAGAAGCTAAACATGGCAAGAACAACAACATAGCATGCACGGATCAACTACAACAAGCTCGGCAAAATTGCTAAACATGTTAACAATCTACCAGGAACATTTTATAGCAAAAGTAGAACTCGATCGACTCAAGCTAGGGTGCTCCATAAATGCAAACAAAGACATGGATGGATAGAGCACCACAATATCTACAAAACATCCTTACTGATCATGCTCAAAAGAGGCACGCATCACTAGGTAACAACATGAACACATGGCATAAAAATAATGACAGGGCAATGACTTAGAATATTTCTAAGTCCCTAGAATCAACAACATTAAGTAAGCTACTTTGCATGCTTGTGCTAGTCACCACAGAGATCACAAAAATACATGGCATACACCCCTGTAAAGATGGCATGGAATACTTCAAATCACATGTAGAGCTCAAGATCATAGCATGCACACATTAATCATGGCAAAAATGACAAAAGTGCATTTGCTGATAAGAAACTAAAACTAACATCACATAGCCCTCTTCCAACAGCATTTAGGGCATCAAGATGAGCTCAAATGAAAATGATGCAATGAGATGAAATGGAGTACTCGTCGAGGCGAACATTTTGATATGCTACACACGTGAATCGGAGCAACGGTGATGAAGTTATGGCATGTCAAAGATTGCATAAAACTAGGGTTTCGGGGAGAAAAAGTCAACTGAGACGATTTGGATCTGGATCGGATCTCGCCGGGGTACTGTAGCAGAGGTGCTTGCCGGAGTGCTTGCTGGCGTCGTCGGGCAGTGGTGGCCGGAGGGAGCTGCAGGGACGAGGTGGCGGCGCCGGAGAGGGAGGAAGATGCGGCCGGCGTCGATCTCCCTCGCGGGCGGCATGCGTAGGGCTCCGTCGACTGGCTCGGGCGGCGGGAGGACGACAGCATCGGCGGGGCAGCGCGCGGCGGAGATGGCGCGGTGGCGGCGGTGCGCGCCGGCGCTGAGGGCGATGGCGGCGCGGAACCGAGGAGCGGGCGGCGTTGGGCGGCGGGAGTAGCCGGGCCGGGAGGGCCGGTGCTGGGCCTCGCTGGCCCGTGGGGTCGGTGGCGAAGTGGGGACCGGCCTGGGACACGTGTCACCCTGAGAGTGGCGGCGGGGTTCATCCGGCGTGGGCGGACATTCTCCGGCGGCGGCGTGAGGGGATTTTTTAGGGTTAGGGGGAACGAGACCCGAGATTTGGAATGGGGGGTCTATTTATAGAGGTAGAGGGAGATAGGAAGCTCCAAATGAGGTGCGGTTTTCGGCCACGCGATCGTGATCGAATGATCTAGATGATGGAGGTAGTTTAGGTGGGTTTTGGGCCACTTTGGAGGGGTGTTGGGCTTCAACACACACGAGGCCTTTTCGGTCCCTCAGTTAACCGTTGGAGTATCAAACGAAGTCCAAATGGCACGAAACTTGACAGGCGGTCTACCGGTAGTATACCAAGGCCGCATGGCAAGTCTCGTTCCAATCCGAAAACGTTTAACGCCCACACATGAAAAGAGGTAGAAAGGGACACTGGAGGAGATAGAAGCGCCGGAATGCCAAACAAACAACGGGGAAAAAGCTCGGATGCATGACATGAACACGTATGCAAATGCAATGCACATGATGACATGATATGAGATGCAAGACAAAGACAAAACAAGACAAAGGCAAAACCCGACAACGAGGAAAATAGAATAACTTAGTGCCGGAAACGGCATGAGTTGGAATACAAATAAGGCAAGTTACATCCATGGTGTTACAAGACAAGATCTATATATGTAGGGATAGACCCCATCGTTTTATCCTTAGTAGCAACGATACATTCGTGTCGTTTCCCTTTCTGTCACTAGGGTCAAGCACCGTAAGATCGAACCCACTACAAAGCACCTCTTCCCATTGCAAGATAAATAGATCAAGTTGGCCAAACAAAACCCAAATATCAGAGAAGAAATACGAGGCTATAAGCAATCATGCATATAAGAGATCAAAGAAACTCAAATAACATTCATGGATATAAAAAGATATAACTGATCATAGAACTCAAAGTTCATCAGATCCCAACAAACACACCGCAAAAAGAGTTACATCAAATGGATCTCCAAGAGACCATTGTATTGAGAATCAAGAGAGAGAGAGAGGAATCCATCTAGCTACTAACTACGTACCCGAAGGTCTACAAAGAACTACTCACGCATCATCACAGAGGCACCAATGGAGGTGGTGAATCCCATCCGAGATGATGTCTAGATTGGATCTCGTGGTTCTGGACTCTGCGGCGGCTGGATGAATATTTCATCGCTCCCCCTAGGGTTACTGGAATATTGGGGTATTTATAGAGCAAAGAGGTGGTCCGGGGGCACCCGAGGTGGGCTCAACCCACCAGGGCGTGCCTGGGCGTGCCTGGGCCTCCTGGCATGCCTTGGTTGGTTGTACCCCCCTCGGGGCACCCCCCAGGCGCAGCCAGGGCCCGTTGTGTTCCTTTTGGCCCATACAAATTGTCCATAAAGTTTCGTGGCATTTGGACTCCGTCTGATGTTGATTTTCTACGATGTAAAAAACACGGAAAAAATAGGAACTGGCACTTGGCACTACGTCAAGAGGTTAGTACCAAAAATGATATAAAATGACTATAAATGATTGTAAAACATCCAAGATTGATAATATAACAACATGGAACAATCAAAAATTATAGATACGTTGGAGATGTATCAGATGGCGAGTGAATAAACACTCTACCTGAGAATAACCCGCTTAGCATGGAAGATACTGACCATCGCCTTTCGTTCCATGAATGATCCAGGCACACAAAAAGGATATTTATTAGAACTTTTTAGAGGTGGAACATGCAAACTTAGGACGGCAGGGTAATACCACATATAGGTAGGTATGGTGGACTCATCTGGAATAACTTGGGTTCAAGGTTTTTGATGTACAAGCAGAATTCCCACTTAGTACAGGCGAAGGCTAGCAATTAGGTTGAGAGCGGCCAGCTAGAGAGCAACAACGGTCATCAACATGCATTATGCATATGTAACACTGGACACTAGCATGAGTAGGATATGAACACCATGAACATAGGTATCATATAGGCTATGTTGGTTTTGATTCAACTACATGCATGAACATGTGCCAAGTCAAGCCACTCAAACATTCAAAGGAGGATACCATATCATCATACTAAATCACAATCATTTTAACGCAATGTTGATATCCAAGATAAATCATTATCCACTCCCGTCTACTCTTGCATGGCATGAGAAACTATAATCTCTAACTGTCATTGCAAACATGTTTAATCATAATGGACTGAATCATGGATACTACGTTAAACATTGATACGTCTCCAACGTATCTATAATTTTTGATTGCTCCATGCTATTATATTATCTATTTTAGATGTTATTGGGCTTATTTTTACACTTTTATTATATTTTTGGGACTAACCTATTAGCCGGAGGCCTAGCCCAAATTGCTATTTTTTTGCCTATTTCAGTGTTTCGCCGAAAGGAATATAAAACGGAGTCCAAACGGAATGAAACCTTCGGGAACGTGATTTTCTCAATGAACGTGATCCAGGAGACTTGGAGTGGGCGTCAAGAAACAACCGAGGAGGCCACGAGGCAGGGGGCACGCCTACCCCCCCGGGAACGCCCTCCACCCTCGTGGGCCCCTCATTGCTCCACCGACGTACTTCTTCCTCCTATATATATCCACGTACCTCCAAACATCCAGGAGCACCACGAAAACCTAATTCCACTGTCGCAACCTTCTGTACCCAAGAGATCCCATCTTGGGGCCTTTTCCGGAGCTCCGCCGGAGGGGGCATTCATCACGGAGGGCCTCTACATCAACTCCATGGCCTCTCCGGTGATGTGTGAGTAGTTTACTTCAGACCTTCGGGTCCATAGCTAGTAGCTAGATGGCTTCTTCTCTCTCTTTGGATCTCAATACAAAGTTCTCCTCGATTCTCTTGGAGATCTATTCGATGTAATCTTCTTTTGCGGTGTGTTTGTCGAGATCCAATGAATTGTGGGTTTATGATCAAGTACATCTATGAACAATATTTGAATCTTCTCTGAATTCTTTAATGTATGATTGGTTTATCTTTGCAAGTCTCTTTGAATTATCAGTTTGGTTTGGCCTACTAGATTGATCTTTGTTGCAATGGGAGAAGTGCTTAGCTTTGGGTTCAATCTTGTGGTGCTCGATCCTAGTGACAGAAAGGGAAACGACATGTATTGTATTGTTGCCATCGAGGATAAAAAGATGGGGTTTATATCATATTGCATGAGTTTATCTCTCTACATCATGTCATCTTGCTTAAGGCGTTACTCTGTTCTTATGAACTTAATACTCTAGATGCATGCTGGACAGCGGTCGATGTGTGGAGTAATATTAGTAGATGCAGGCAGGAGTCGGTCTACTTGTCGAAGACGTGATGCCTATATACATGATCATGCCTAGATATTCTCATAATTATTCGCTTTTCTATCAATTTCTCTACAGTAATCTGTTTACCCACCGTAATACTTATGCTATCTTGAGAGAAGCCACTAGTGAAACCTATGGCCCTCGGGTCTATTTTCCATCATATTAATCTCCTGTCAACAAGCTATTTCTTGCGCTGTTTATTTGGCTTTATTTACTTTCAATCTATATCATGAAAACACCAAAAATATTTATCTTATCATTATTATCTCTATCAGATCTCACTCTTGCAAGTGGCCGTGAAGGGATTTACAACCCCTTTATTGCGTTGGTTGCGAGGTTCTTATTTGTTTGTGTAGGTACGAGGTGACTCACGTGTGGTCTCCTACTGGATTGATACCTTGCTTCTCAAAAACTGAGGGAAATACTTACGCTGCTTTACTGCTCCACCCTTTCCTCTTCAAGGGAAAACCAACGCAGTGCTCAAGAGGTAGCAAGAAGGATTTCTGGCGCCGTTGCCGGGGAGATCTACGCCAAGTCAAGACATACGAAGTAACCATCACAACTCTTATCCTTCGCATTACATTATTTGCCATTTGCCTCTCGTTTTCCTCTCCCCCACTTCACCTTTGCCATTTTATTCCCCCTCTCTTCTCTGTTCCCCTTCTCTTTCCCAATTTACCTCTTTTTCCGGTTTCTTGTTTGCTTGTGTGTTGGATTGCTTTCTTGTCACGATGGCTCAGGATAATACTAAATTGTGTGACTTTGACAATACCAACAATAATGATTTTATTAGCACTCCGATTGCTCCTCTTACCGATGCTGAATCTTGTGAAATTAATACTACTTTGCTGAATCTTGTCGTGAAAGATCCGTTTTCTAGCCTTCCTAGTGAAGATGCCGCTACCTATCTAAACAACTTTGTTGATTTGTGTGATATTCAAAAGAAGAGAGATGTGGATAATGATATTGTTAAGCTTAAGCTATTTCCGTTTTCGCTTAGAGATCGTGCTAAAGCTTGGTTTTCGTCTTTGCCTAAAAATAGTACTGATTCATGGAATAAGTGCAAAGATGCTTTTATCTCTAAGTATTTTCCTCCCGCTAAGATCATCTCTCTTAGAAACGACATTATGAATTTTAACCAACTTGATCATGAACATGTTGCACAAGCTTGGGACAGGATGAAATTAATGATACGTAATTACCCTACTCATGGTTTAAATCTTTGGATGATTATACAAATTTTTTATGCCGGATAGAACTTTGCTTCTAGAAATCTTTTAGATTCGGCCGCGGGAGGCACTTTTATGGAAATCACTTTAGGAGAAGCTACCAAACTCCTAGATAATATTATGGTTAATTATTCTCAATGGCACACGGAAAGATCTAGTAGTAAAAAAGTGCATGCAATTGAAGAGATTAATGTTTTGAGTGGAAAGATGGATGAACTTATAAAATTGTTTGCTAATAAGAGTGCCCCTACTGATCCTAATGACATGCCTTTGTCTACTTTGATTGAGAATAATAATGAATCTATGGATGTGAATTTTGTTGGTAGGAACAATTTTGGTAATAACGCGTATAGAGGTAATTTTAATTCTAGGCCGTTTCCTAGTAATTCCTCTAATAATTATGGTAATTCCTACAACAATTCTTATGGAAGTTATAATAAGATGCCCTCCGATTTTGAATCTAATATTAAAGAATTTATTAGTTCGCAAAAGAGTTTCAATGCTTTGATTGAAGAAAAATTGCTTAAGATTGATGAGTTGGCTAGGAACGTGGATAGAATTTCTCTTGATGTTGATTCTTTGAAACTTAGATCTATTCCACCTAAGAATGACATCAATGAGTCTCTCAAAGCCATGATAATTTCCATTGATGAGTGCAAAGAAAGAACCGCTAGGATGCGTGCTAAGAAATATTGCTTTATGAAAGCGTGTTCTTGTAGTTTTCATTATAATAAGGATGAAGATCTAAAAGTCATTGATGTGTCCCCTATTAAATCTTTGTTTTGCAATATAAATCTTGATCATGATGGGACTAGAGATGAGTCAAATTTAGTTAGAAGGCGTCCCAAAAATTCAGAGTTTTTAGATCTTGATGCAAAAATTGTTAAAAGTGGGATCGAAGAGGTTAAATCTTTAAATAGCAATGAAACAACTATCTTGGATTTCAAGGAATTTAATTATGATAATTGCTCTTTGATAGATTGTATTTCCTTGTTGCAATCCGTGCTAAATTCTCCTCATGCTTATAGTCAAAATAAAGCTTTTACTAAACATATCGTTGATGCTTTGATGCAATCTTATGAAGAAAAATTGAGTTGGAAGTTTCTATCCCTAGAAAAATTTATGATTAGTGGGAACCTACTATTAAAATAAAAATTAAAGATCATGAGTGCTATTCTTTGTGTGATTTGGGTGCTAGTGTTTCCATGATTCCAAAAACATTGTGTGATTTGCTAGGTTTCCGTGAATTTGATGATTGTTCCTTAAACATGCACCTTGCGGATTCCACTATTAAGAAACCCATGGGAAAGATTAATTATGTTCTTACTGTTGCAAATAGGAATTATGTGCCCGTATATTTCATTGTTCTTGATATAGATTGCAATCCTTCATGTCCTATTATTCTTGGTAGACCTTTCCTTAGAACGATTGGTGCAATTATTGATAAGAAGGAAGGGAATATTAAATTCCAATTTACAATAAGGAAAGGCATGGAACACTTCCCTAGAAATTAAGTTAAATTACCATATGAATCTATTATGAGAGCCACTTATGGATTGCCTACCAAAGATGGCAATACCTAGATCTATCTTCGCTTTTATGCCTAGCTAGGGGCGTTAAACGATAGCGCTTGTTGGGAGGCAACCCAATTTTATTTTTATTCCTTGATTTTTGCTCCTGTTTAGTAATAAATAATTTATCTAGCCTCTGTTTTGGTTGTGTTTTTTGTGTTTAATTAGTGTTTGTGCCAAGTAGAACCATTGGGAAGACTTGTGGAAAGTCTTTTTGATCTTGCTGTAAAAACAAAAACTTTAGCGCTCACGAGAATTGCTGTCATTTTTCATTGAAGAGTGATATTTAGTTAATTATTTTTTCAGATTATTAATAGATAAATTCCTCAAGTCCATAAATTTATTTTAGAATTTTGGGGGTTCCAGAAGTTTGCGTTAGCTACAGATTACTACACACTGTTCTGTTTTTGACAGATTCTGTTTTTCGTGTGTTGTTTGCTTATTTTTGATGAATCTATGGATAGTAAAAGAGTTTATAAACCATAGAGAAGTTGGAATACAGTAGGTTTAACACCAATATAAATAAAAAATGAGTTCATTACAGTACCTTGAAGTGGTGTTTTGTTTTCCTTCACTAACGGAGCTCACGAGATTTTCTATTTAAATTTTGTGTTGTGAAGTTTTCAAGTTTTGGGTAAGGATTCGATGATTATGGAACAAGGAGTGGAAAGAGCCTAAGCTTGGGGACGCCCATGGCATCCCAAGGTAAAATACAAGTACACCAAAAATCCAAAGCTTGGGGATGCCCCGGAAGGCATCCCCTGTTTTGTCTTCGTCTATCGGTAACTTTACATGGAGCTATATTTTTATTCACCACATGATATGTGTTTTTCTTGGAGCGTCTTGGATGATTTGAGTCTTTGCTTTTTAGTTTACCACAATCATACTTTCTGTACACACCTTTTGAGAGAGACACACATGAATTGGAATTTACTAGAATACTCTATGTGCTTCACTTATATCTTTTTAGTTATATAGTTTTTGCTCTGGTGCTTCACTTATATCTTTTAGAGCACGGTGGTGGTTCTATTTTATAGAAATAATTGATTTCTCATGCTTCACTTATATTATTTTGAGAGTCCTTTAGAACAACATGGCAATAATAAAAACTTTAATGTAAGTGCATTGAATACTAAGAGAAGTTTGATACTTGATGATTTTTTGAGATATGGAGATGGTGATAGTAGAGTCATGCTAGCTGAGTACTTGTGAATTTGAGAAATACTTGTGTCGAAGTTTTTGATTCTCATAGCATGCACGTATGGTGAACCGTTATGTGATGAATTCGGAGCATGATTTATTTATTGATTTCCTTCCTTATGAGTGGCGGTCGGGGACGAGCGATGGACTTTTCCTACCAATCTATCCCCCTAGGAGCATGCGCGTAGTACTTTGTTTCAATAACTAATAGATTTTTGCAATAAGTATGTGAGTTCTTTATGACTAATGTTGAGTCCATGGATTATACGCACCCTCACCCTTCCACAATTGCTAGCCTCTCTAGTACCGTGCAACTTTCGTCGGTACCATAAACCCACCATATACCTTCCTCAAAACAGCCACCATACCTGGCATTTCCATACACTACAAAAAAGACACATCCATGACATTTTGGGTCGAACGAAATTTTTTTCTGTCATACATATGACACTTCTATGACGATAATTGTGACAAAACCCGGTATCATCATAGATGTGGTGGGCTCCTACTTCTATGACAAAAAATCATGACAAAAAATGGGCTTTTCATCCTGGGCGGGCCGGAGACGCAGCCGCATGACATTCTTTGGGTCGTCCATGATGGAAAAACCGTGGTAGAAGCGAGGGGGAGGAAAATTTCGGGGAGTTCCCGGTTACGGTGGGAGGTCGGGGGCCAACCGATGCGCGCTTCTCTCATACACGTACGCGCGTGTGTGCGAGGCGTTGGCTCTAACCGAACCCGAGCGAGGCGTTGGGCTCTAACTGAACCCGAGTGATTTCACTGCAGGCTACGCGTTACTGAACCCGAGCGATCGATCGATGGCTATTAACTGAACCCGATCGAGTGATTCCTTCGCTACTACTGCTAACTAAAGCCGATCGATTGGATGAACAGTGAGCGTTGGGGGGGGGGGTTGGATGAACAGTGAGCGGTGGCGTTGCCTCTGGATGAACAGGACCCTGTGGTGTGGTGGAGGGCTGGATGAACAGTAGACGGTGGAGGGGTGCCTATGGAGGGGTGGATGAACAGGACCCCGTGGTGTGGAGGTCTGGATGAACAGTAGACGGTGGAGGGGTGCCCGTGGAGGGGTGGTTGAGCATGACCCCGTGGTGTGGAGGGCTGGATGAACAGTAGACGGTGGAGGGGTGCCCGTGGAGGGGTGGTTGAACAGGACCCCGTGGTGTGGAGGGCTGGATGAACAGTAGACGATGGAGGGGTGGTTGAATAGTAGCCGGTGGAGTAGCGCGCGGTGGAGGCTGGATGAACAGGAGCCCGTGGAGGCTGGAGGAGGTCGACGGTGGAGATGAACAGTATCCCGTGGAGTCCCGTTTTGCGGTACGCCACACCCCTCCCAATGAACAGGACCCCCGTTTCGACCGTAGCGCTCCAACACAAGTCCGTTTCGTCTGTTTTGCGGTACGCTACACCCCTCCCGATCAACAGGACCCCCGTTTTGACCGTAGGAGGTCTGTTTCCTCCGTTTTGCAGTACGCCAGACCCCTCCCGATGAACAGGATCCCGTTTCGAACGTGGCCGGTCGAACACAAGGCCGTTTCCTCTGTTCTACGGTACGCCAGGCCTCGTTTCCATCGCATGTTCCGTCCAAGCCCTCCCGATGAACACGACGCATTCCGTTGCCTCCCCATGAACACGACGCATTCTGTTACCTCCCCATGAACACAACGCATTCCGTTGCCTCCCCATGAACATGACAACGACGCTGGTTCTCCGTTCTGACCCAGCCATGTACACGAGCCCTGGCCATACGTATGCGCGAGTAGGCATTCGAGACCCCGCCCGTATGTACACATACGTGGCCGTATTTTATTTCTTGCACCCTGGCCGATGTACGTATGTGTACATCCTACGTGCGCGCCTCTACATCGACCAGTATATATGTACGTACACATTCGCGACCAGAATGACAACACTGCGTACGCTTCGACCAGGTGGGTCCCGACTGTCAGGCACTTCCTTGCGTGCGAAGACGTAGCTGGTGGGTCCCAGCAATCAGGGGGGCGAAATATGATGGCCCGTCTGGTGGGTCCCTGCTGTCAGGTGGAGAAATAATTATTTTTCACGTAATAAGGATGCACTTCCTTGCTACGGCCGTGGACCCAGCTGTCAGCCTCTCCATGTACAGTCCATGTCCGATGGAAGCCGTTCCTTGACCACGTTGACCACGCCACGCCGAGAGCACCAGGGCGGTGGACGACGGCGAGGCCTAGGAAGGGGACCACAAGGAGCCAGGGAATACGCGGCAGTGGATGCCCACGCGTAGAGGAGTATGAGGGTTCACTGGTTCGCTGCGGTGTGAGGCTGCCGTCACCACAGAATAACAAGGGGTGTGGGTGAGTAGAGGGATGGCCTGGCCAGCGGTGGGAGTAGTAGGGGGCGGTGAGGCCTCCGCCGCATCGCAGCCGGCCACGCGAGGCAGGAGCACGAGGCACGACCGGCGCTGGTTTGGGCGGTTGGAGAAAGAAGACCAGAGGTTGAAGAAGCACTACGGCCGTTGGATGGACATCGTACGGTCACTGGAGCTAGAATCATGCATATTGACTAAGTTGACAAAGCCCTCCGTCCCCGTCTACTTAGTAGGCCCACAAGTCAGCCTCCCACCAAGGTGGGTCCCAGCTAGCAGGGGGTATTCATTTTTTTGAACGTAATAAGGAGGCACTTCTTTGCGTGCGAAGATATAGCTGGTGGGTCCGAGCTGTCAGTGGCGGTAACATTTTTTCGCGAAATACAGAGGCCCTTTCGGTGGGTCCCTGATGTCAAGTGGAGGAATCATTATTTTGCGCGTAATAAGGAGGCATTTCCTTGTGTGCGGCCATGGACCCAGCTGTCGGCCTCTCCACGTACAGTCCACTTCAGATGCATGTCGGTCGTTGACCATGTTGACCAGGCCGCGCCGAGAGCACCAGGGCGGTGGACGACGGTGAGGCCTAGGAAGGGAACGACACGGAGGCAGGGAAGACTCGGCAGTTGTTTCCCACGCGAAGGGGAGTACGACTGTACAAGGGTTTACTGGTTCGTCTGCCGTCGCCAGAGAATAACAGCAGGTGTGGGTGAGTAGAGGGATGGCAAGGCCAGCGATGGGAGTACGGTGGGGCGGTGAGGCCTGCGCGACAGCACAACCGACTGCGGGGAGGAGGGAGCAGGCTGTCCCGCCGGCGCTTGTTTGAGCGGCTGGAGCAGGAAGACCGAGATTGAAGAAGCATGACGGCCGTTCGATGGACATCCAACAGTCACTGCTTGTGCGTCAACCTTTTTTTAGGAAAACCTCAAATCTGTGGAAAACATCATACAACCCATCTGCCATTATTTCTAATAATTTATAGCGCATTTGCTAATTCTTAAGGTTTTTTTGGAGCCCATATACTTTTTGTTAGCATTACAGCCCATATTGTGGCCACGGTTAAAAAATTAATGAAATTTTGCATATTTCGGTGTGGTCTGAACTATTTTTAATTCCGAAATTTCGTCTCACATTCAAACTGATTTTAAAAATAGATGTATATCAATATAAAATCCAACAAATTCTCCGCGCATAAAAATTAATGTAATTTAAAATCTGGAAATGAAAAAAAATATTTTAAACTAATTGCCGGTTTGATGTGTTTTAAAAATGTACAACCTATTTGTCATTATTGTTGGGCCATTTTCTCGGCCAGCCGAATGAAGCTCTCCTCGTCTTGAAAGATTTGCAGCCCAACAGGCCTGACAAAGTGACTTACTTGGCAAATCACAAAAAAACTGGGTTGTGGCCGTGGACCCAGCTGTCAGCCTCTCCACGTATAGTACTCTTTTGATGGAAGTCGGTCGTTGACCACATTGACCACGTCGCGCCGAGAGCACCAAGGCGGTGGACGACGGCGAGACCTAGGAAGGGGACGACGCGGAGCCGGGGAAGACGCAGTAGTGGATGCCCATGCGAAGAGGAGTACAAGGGTTCACTGTTTCGGCTGCGGCGTGAGGCTGCCATCGCCGCAGAATAACAGGGGGTGTGCGTGAGTAGAGGGATAGCATGGGCCAGCGGTGGGAGTAGTAGGCGGCGGTGAGGCCTCCGCGGCATCACAGCCGGCCACGAGAGGCAGGAGCACGCGGCACGACCGGCGCAGCTTTGGGCGGCTGGAGCAAGAAGACCAGAGGTTGAAGAAGCACTATGGCCGTTGGATGGACATCATACGGTCACTGGAGTTAGAATCGTTCATATTGACTAAGTTGACAAAGCCCTCCATCCTCGTCAACTTAGTAGGCCCACAAGTCAGCCTCCCACCATGGTGGGTCCCAGCTAGCAGGGGGTATTCATTTTTTTGTGTGTAATAAGGAGGCACTTCCGGTGGGTCCAAGCTGACAGCGGGGGGGGGAACGTTTTTTCACGAAATACGATGGTCCGTCCGGTGGTCCCAGCAGTCAGGGGAAAACGTTTTTTTCGTGAAATACGGTGGCCCGTCCGGTGGGTCCCAGCAGTCAGGGGGGAAACGTTTTTTCCGTGAAATACTGGTGGCCCGTCCGGTGGGTCCCTGCTGACAGGTGGAGGAATAATTATTTTACGCGTAATAAGGAGGCACTTCCTTGCGGCTGCCGTGGACCCAGCTGTCAGCCTCTCCATGTATAGTACTCTTCTGATGGAAGTTGGTCGTTGACCACATTGACCACACCGCACCGAGAGCACCACGGCGGTGGACGATGGCGAGGCCTAGGAAGGGGACGACGCGGAGCCGGGGAAGACGCGGCAGTGGATGCCCACGTAGAGAGGAGTACGAGGGTTCACTGGTTCGGCTGCGGTGTGAGGCTGCCGTCGCCGCAGAATAACAGGGGGAGTGGGTGAGTGGAGGGATGTCCTGGCCAGCGGTGGGAGTAGTATGGGGACGGTGAGGCCTCCGCGGCAGCACAACCGGCCACGGGAGGGAGGAGCATGCGGCACGACCGGCGCTGCTTTGGGCGGCTGGGGCAAGAAGACCAGAGGTTGAAGAAGCACTATGGTCGTTGTATGGACATCGTTGACCATGCCGCGCCGAGAGCACCGGGGCGGTGGACGACGGCGAGGCCTACAAAGGGAACGACACAGAGCCGGGGAAGACACGGCAGTGGCTGCCCACGCGGTGGAGTACGAGGGTTGACTAGTTCGGCCACCGTCGCTGGAAAATAACAGGAGGTGTGGGTGAGTAGAGGGATAGACAGGCCAGGGATGCGAGTATGATGGGGCCGTGAGGCCTTCCCGGCAGCACTGCCGGCCACGGGAGGCGGTAGCAGGCGGTTCCAACGGCACTGGTTTGGGCGGCTGGGGCAGGAAGATCAGAGACTGAAGAAGCACGATTGCCGTTAGATTGACATCTAACGGTCTGATGTTGGTAGAATCGATTGTTGACTAAGTTTATTTTTTGAGAAACCTTGTGTACGCATGAACTTAGTAGGCCCACAAGTCAGCCTCCAAATCTGTGGGAGACAACATAAAGCCCATTTGCTATTTTTTATAATTTGCAGCCCATTTGCTAATTCTTAAGTAATTTATTATAGCCCATTTTCTGCCCAGGACCATGGTCAAAAAGTCCAACCTTATTTTGCATATTTCGATGGAGTCCGAACTGTTGTAATCCGGAAATGATTAACATTTTTTTAAGAACTTATTGATTTGCCAAAAAATCGTTTTGTTTTTGTAAGCAAATAAGACGTGGGACAATTTAGTTGGTTTAAGGGAAAACCAGTGGTAAAAAAATCAGCACTGGGTGGGAAAAAACAACAAAAATAAGGATGTAAATATGAAAAGTGAATTTTATGTGTTTTCAATATAATGATACATGTATATGAACTAGTAAAACTATAGGTAGAGATTCGAAAACAGATGTAGGACATGCGTTTCAAGAGGAAAATAGAACCGGGTTGTGTGTTTGATTCAGTAAAAAAACTGTCTGTGGATGTTGTAAGACAAAATATAACTAACGCTGGCGGTCCAGAGGCCAGTAGATACCTGCTGGATCTTTATGCCCCATTGGTGTCATGGGCTGGGCCTGTTAAAAACAAAACAACCCTGGGCAATCTACAGCCCAGTTGAAACTTGCTCGACCTGAAAAAACAATATACGTGCTCAATAAACGAGAGAATTCTGCAAGTACAGACTGATAACTGGGATGCAGCACGGATATAGTTTTTTTATCATGATAATAAGTGCATGCACTTGTTTCGAAAAAATTGGAGAACTGGGAATTCGAACGGCGGGTGCTTATGCTACCCATCAAATAAAAATCAGGTGCGTGAAAATTCGTTTCGAAACAAATGATTCAGCTTTATATCCACGTTGACCCTCGGCATGATGGTTGGAAGCAAATGCAAGTTCATATCAAAAGATCGTTAACAACAATACCAACTTGCAGACAACAAGGTAGTACAACTACCAATACCAAACTAACTTGTAATCTTTTTACTCCTGGCCCTAGTGTTCGTCTGGTAGAAAATCTTGCAGAGGACCATCTCCTGCTCCTTCTCTTGCTCCAGGTCCCGGAGGTGGTACTGGTGCATCACCCAGTTGGCCCTCAGCTGGTCGAAGTTCTTGTTGGTGTGCAGCACCAGAACCTTTTTTGCTGCCCGTTTGCCGGCCGTTGACCATCACCGGCAAGGTATTGCCGGTCTTGTGCCACATCGCGTGCATGCTGCACTCCAACTGTATCTTGTGACGCATCCACATGCCCCTTTTGAACGCCCTGGAATTGTGCTGGAAGAAATGCTTCCTTAGGCCACTCAGTGTGATACCTACAGTATTGTGGAATACAGGTTTTAGTGTACCTAGTTGGCATTTTCATAACATCTTTGGCATGTTGCAGTCACTTGTTTCACTTTCTATTAACTGTCAAATTGTAATTGCTTCACCAGGTCTGCGTCTAAAAAGAAAAATAGAGCTATAAACAAAGGAATATGTTTGTGCAAGTAGACGGCCGATCGGTGTCTTACCTGGAAGTTTCTCAGGTTGGGTGTAACATATGTCGTGCTCGCTGTTGATGGTTGGTATGAACAAATCGATGAGAGACTGAAATCTCGCGCTGTCAGCACTCACTTTGGCCTCAAGGTGCTCGATCAACTCCGGATCCGTGGGATCGAACTTGACGCCAGCCAGCAGCATGGGCCAATCCTTCTTCGACTTGCATCGGTAATTTCAGTTATATGGTACTCAATGTATGATCAATCGACTGTTTTAAGTGAATGATGAAAGATTTCGACAGATAAGTGTTACTCCAAATCTGAAGTCCAAAATACCCGAACACGCCACCGGGATTCTTGTGTCACCTCATGCGCAGCGTGTTGTCACGTCAATTCAATGTGTGGACATGATGAATAATTTGACCGACGTATACTAGTACTGCTACTATACTACTTACTAGTCGTATTTAGTGTCACAATTTATACATAGATTTAACTAACAAGTACGCACTTGAAGCCTAACTGATATATATATGGCTTCTGCATAGCATCTCCATCATCATTATCAGTACATCCTACGCAGGTCAGTTAGGATGCACTTGATCCCAGGAAGGTATCTATCCTTGAAACTAGAGGAGTGCTTCAAACTAACAACAGTACATAATATCCAACAAAAGAGGGTCGTGCTACAGCAGCAGAATACATGACTCAGTCTAGATATCAGCACGAATCAAGTTGTGCATATTTGCTGTTGGCATGAACCACATCGCCGCATGTCGGGTTTGCAAAAGCCATCCATCGCATGGAAGCTTGATGCCTTTCACACACTGAAGATTATCTGGCAACAAGCTGTGTCGACGAATCTTTGGATATGGTGATTCATGAAACCCATGGTATGATGTGTAAACACAGCCCCCCCTCGCGAATGGAAGTTGCATAGCACAGTAATCATCGCCGGTGATATGATCGATGATTGGTTGGATGATCGGATAATTGAGCCCAAGGAACAAGGAGTGGTTGCCGAGGCTGTAAACCCGCCTCCAGTTGAATACGCCTGGCCCAACGGAGCTGGGATCTTTCTCGAACACGAAGCAGCCATAGCCATCAATGTCACGAACGCCCCATGCATTGTACTGCATGTGGTTTGATGTAATGGTTTGGACAATTTGGTACGTGCGAATGAGCATCAAATGACAGCCGTCAGCTGAACGAGCGATAAGCCACCACCCATCGGCTGGTATGATTCCAGGTCCTGGAATCATGAAGGCCAGCACATTTGCGTCTGCTGCAACAATTCAAATTGGAGACCAAAAGGACAAAAATAAACAATCATGTTCAGAGTATGTGTGGAATTAAGATTATTATAACAGTGACACATATCATAGACAGAGAATTGCAATGCCGTGGTCATAATCATACCCCAAGTTAAAAAAATAAGCCAATGGCTTTCATATTCTAGCAATATGTCATGGTTCAAACATCATGTAACAATGAGAGGAAAACAGCTATGACAACGCCTACTCATATTCTACCATAGCACTTACTACTACTGTTCTCATATCAACTCTAAGCAATAACATGCATTGTTATAAAAATCTTGTAAACGAGAGTAACGTATAGCAATCATGATGTTATGCTCATAATATGTATTCTAACCATCATTAGATGCCAATTGTTCTCATATCAACTCTAACAATAACATGTGTGGTCATAAAAATCTAGGAAATGAGAGGAACATATATCAATGATGTGGTTATAGACATGCTATGAATTCTAAATTTGTAACAAATGAACAGGCAGTCGTATTCATAAGGTAAAGATGAGATGAGATAGAACAATTACACGACGATAGATTCCACCAATATAGGTAGCCAATCTGTGCGTCGACCGCGTAAACGATTCCATCATGCACTATAGCATCAGACAGAAATGTTTCCTCAACAGGATTGATGATGAGCCATAACCATGTATGGTGACCGGATTCCAGATAGACTAATCCCTTGTTGAACAAGGCGATGAGCTTGTAATCCATGTAGTCTTCTGATGGTGTGGGCACTTCGCAGATTACAACTTTCTGCAAATAGAGGTCGAGCCAAAAGCTTGACGCGTCTCGTGTGTAGTAGGCAGGAGTGTCCGGCGGGCCGCGAGGCTCGATAGCGGCGGTATCCAACGATGGAAGGGTGATCTCTCGCTGGGTGTAGATATCCACGAGATGCCACAGACTACCGGTGTGGTGGATGAGGACGATCCAGTTGGCCTTCATGCCCGCCCAGTACTGGCCGCGCATGAAGTACAGGTGGACGGGTAGTGGTAGCATGTCTAGGGGCACCACGGCAACCTCCGTAGGATCGTTAAGTCAGTGTCTAGGCCACCTGCGAGGATCGGGCATCAGCAAGCAGGGTGTCCTGAAAAGAGCTAGCCGGTTGCAGATGAGTAGACGGTACAAAGACACCGAGCATGCGGCCAGACGGACGGTGCTGAGTAGGTCCATATGACTACAAATCTGCTCCAAGAGAACATCGGGGAGGGAATTCCAATCGCGGCTCTGCGTGTCAGTCGGTTCTTCCATTGGGGTTTTCGATGCCTGCGAGCCAGCGGGGAAGTGGATTCGGGCGGGCGAGTGAAGAAGCTTCTCCTTGTGTGGCCGAGCAGTGAGCGGGGGGATATGGTACACGCGAGCTACCAAGGAAGATGGCGCGGGCGGGCGAGCAGTGAGCGGGGCTAAATGGTGTGCGGCCGACGATGGGGAAGAGAGGAGGAAGAAGAGTGGAAGACGGGGAAGAAAGTGCATTTAATCTCAATTCTACTAGTACTACTACCAGGATATACCGTCCTTCGAAGTGTAAATAGTTACACCGATGACATGTGGGTCTACCACAACAGGGCCCATATGTCAGTTAATGGAGGACAGAGGTGCGTAGGCGTATTTGCGGAAGCGTGCTCTATTGGCAAACATGATGGCAGTACTGGGTAAGGCGGATTTAGTAACACCAACACGCTGGTTCAGCTTATTAATTACGTGTCCCATCTGCTGCAGCGTGTATTGTCACTTCACTGCGAAGACTAGTTGAATAGTTCTCTCTGACCAAGATGGGGAATAAATGGATCGCGAGGACTTCCTTTCTACAGTATCCCTATGCCTCTATGCTCACTTCACTCATTTTGCTCCGTACCTAGTCACTTGTTGAAATCTGTAGAAAGACAAATACTCCGTATTTGGGAATAGAGGAAGGCTTTTTCTCCGTACTATTTGGGAACAGAGGGAGTATCACCATATGGAGGGAACAGAGGAAGCTTGAAATATGAACATGTCAATGGGAGGGAGTAAGCCCCATGCATGCATGCATGCAACATGCAACACTCACACGTACACATGGACGCATGCAACACTCACGCACCCATGTGGCACACAGCACACGACGCAACACACACGCTCACGCTCAAGTGCTCAACCTACTCCCTACGTCCGTGAAAGGCTGTACATTTAGATATTTACACATTGACCAGGGCATAATTAACGCCCAAAAGTAGCAGACTTACATGTGCATGCGACCATTGAGATAAGAAGATTAAATGAAGGCCGTTGCATGCTGTAATTAAGGATAGACATGTAGCCTATACCTACAGCACAAGTTGGTGCATTAGTCAATCAATATCGATTTAGATTAAAGGCTAAATGCATTGGAAGTGTAGATGTACATCATGTAGTACACTCTTTGTTGGAAGACCAAGGGAGGACACGTGCATGCACTCACATACACAGCCAGGGCGGTTCGCGCGCAAGGGTTGGACTCGTGTCGCGCCTGCGTAAATTTTTGTTTAACTGATTTCTTTGCTCTGCCAACTGACGGGTGGGACCCAGAAACCAGGTGACAATTTAACCAGTCAACAAAGTGCCACGTCGACTATGTGGCCGGTCAGTAGGGTGCAGTATGGTGCTCTACGATGAGCTAGTGATTGCATAATTGTCGCAAAACTATATATACTGACCATAAAGAGCGTACTGTTACATACGTTGACCGCCAGTGTATTTTTCTCGTTTCAAATTAAGCCATATTAATCAAAAAGGACACAGTATGGACTACTAGTACTAGTACTGCTTTGATGTGTCCCGTCAACTCGCCGAACGAGCAGAAGCTTGCTTACTACGCCTCCCCCTCGCCCACGCGCGCGGTGGTTCACAGGACGAGGAGAGGGTTTTGACTACAGCGCCCTCTCCCTCTCCCTCTCCCTCTCCCTCGCCCTCTCCCTCATGGTGGACGTGCAGCAGTTCAATCGGTGTCAGATTGCCAGAAGCATATTGTACTGTAGTATCATCATTGTTGGACCTTCCGAAGAGGCGAAGAGCCAAGTGCAAGGTTCACACGAGTACGAACTGTTGAACCTCCCGAAGAGGCAAAGAGCCAAGCGCAAGGTTTTATAAGAGTTGTCTTCCTAGTAGGAGTGTATTAGTACAACTATAGTGAATGATGCTACTGTATGATGCCGCCACGTCACGTATATCCAAAGCTGTGCCACCTTTTTTTTCTCATAGAGCGTGTTGGAGCCCGTGCAACAACCAGACAAGTTGCACGTACACATAACACATTTACTAGTAATAAATTCTAAAGGACAATTGCCAGTATGCCACACAAGTTCATCTCCAACTCATGTGATAAATTTGTGCACGACTAGTCTACATATATTCACAGCGCTACCGTTCACAATTACCGTACTCCACTTACACGTTATAGATGGGCTACATGTCCTCCTCTAGGTTCCAGTCCCAGGTGTTCTTCATGGATGGCACGATCCATAGCGGTGGGCAACGAGAATCATTGTCACAGCTTTCTAGTCCGGTTCCACACGATGGAGACTCATCCAAGCTGAAGCGGCATAAATCAGGGATAGCGTATCCCAGCATGTCATTCATCCGGAGGTGCGCACTGAAGACACAACCATGCTTCATGAATAGCAGGCCTTCCGTGTCGTGCACGGAAGGTGGCATCCGCTTCACAATGGGGTAGCTGTCCCCGATGAAAAGAGAGTACTCTCCAAGAGTGTTCCTCGGCACCCACGTAGCATCACGGGGGTCGAACTCGGCGCCGTTCATCTGGTACACGCGGCATCCCAGATCTCGACACATGGTGACGTACATAGTCAAGGTCTGTGCATAATAATGTTGTGCTCAAATGTGGCAGTCAGTAATACTGTGCAGCAAATAGTACTACTCCGGTATAGAGGAAGTAAAATAACCGGCTTATTATATATAGCCACTCTTGGCTACATGGATGAGATAGTAAGACATGGAAAAACAAAAATGGTGGCAGCTAGTGGGTTCGAGTCTTCAAGGGCCTAGCTAGCTATACGCGTCCTCCAAGGTAAAAAGTACTCCTACTAGTACTACAAAGTATACTACTAGTACAACAATGAAAGAGAAGGCGAGAGGTTTAAAAAATGGAATACCTGGGTAGATGGTGACAGTCCGATCGTGGTAGATTATGTGACCATGTTGCACATCAGTGGTACCATGGGTAACGACTGCTAAGATAGTTGATCCCAATATGCCAAAGTCAGCTACAAGGTTCCAGGTTAGACCGAATCACGGATGCAAATGCACATCCAGGATCGGCGATCTTATTTTGATCGGGGGATGACTGGTCCCTGCAAAATAATGGAGTACCGTTAGGGATGCAAATGATGGTTTGTGCATTCCGTTTGTAATCTCCCGTACCGTAGGATGTCAACCAGATGAAACAAGTCCCCTGGCTTGTCACCGCGAAGATGCGGCCTACATGGTGCACGACATCTTCAAACGTGTAGGGGTACAAATCTGCCGCCGCCAACATGCGCCAGCCTCTGCCGTTACTGCCTCCTGCATTGATGGCAATCCTTATGTCGAACACCGCGATGAGATAGTAATCATCGTAGCCGCGTCGCTTTGTTGGCGGGTCCGCAATTGCTATCTTCTTCAATCTCATGTAGGCATCATCATACGTATTCTTGCCCAGCCAGTCCAGAAGGCCGATCCCAATGGTGGAGAAGGGGTCTACCAGAACGGTTGCACTGCTATGGATGTTGTGCAAAATCATGGTGGTATCCGGCCGGAGGTATGCAAGCCAATCTTCGTTGGCATCAACCTAGACCTATATATAAGACGGTGGGCAGCGGAGAAATTACGGGATGGAAATGGAATAACAAAGTACTACATGATCAAACTTCATTACTGACCTGCTCATCGGACAAAATCTGACTACCTCTCAACGTAGTCAACTCTAGCGGAGTCAAGATGCAACCATGGCCAGGGAGCGGTGGACTATTCGAAGAATTGTCCCATAGAAGAACCTTCTCCCCGAGGATGCATGGAATACCAACAAGCATGGCCTTTTCCCAAGCCTGTTTAAGCAGCATCTTGAAAAGGTTGGTGCAGGAAGCACCGAGTCTTGCAGCGGTGAGGACGTCGGAGCGGCATGCGATTTCTCCCAGAGAATCGTCGTCCAAGGTCTCCCGGCCCCGACGAGGAGGAGAACCGACTGGCGAATCCATGGGAGCAGCGACGAACTGCCTTCTCTTTGGGGGGAGGGGAACTGGCGAGGAGGCGATAAGAGCGTAGTAACCGCAGGGCCTCGTCCCTTCCAACTGTAGATTGTTCCTCAGCGAAGGGGTGAGGCTATTATTTACTACTCTAAATAATAGCACTAGTAAGAAATTTTTGGCACTAGGTAGTAGTTTTTGGTACCATGGAGTACTAGTACTAGCATTATGGAACGTTATGGGATTGCATTATACTGTAAATAATAGCACTAGTAAGAAATTTTTGGCACTAGGTAGTAGTTTTTGGCGTGGATTAAGAAATTTTGGGTATGTTTTTGCCATTTTTTGTACACGCCAACTAGTGTCAAAAAACGTCGTACATTATCTGACGGAGGAGTACGTACTTGTACTATAGCAGTACTAGTACTACTTTTCTCAACTAGTAGTGCGATGTACTGTACTTCTAGTCTAGTCTTGTATAGTGCACCAGTTTTGAACTCTTGAATCTCAGGGCCAAGGAGCTACAATTGGAAGTGGAGGGTACTACTGTTCTCTCGAACCATCTCTGTACTATCAATGCAGGGGAAGTACACCTGCGTAGTGGCCTAGTGGGTACTCTCAGTGCTCTATTCAGCCGCTCCTCTCACGTAGCTGGCCTACTCAGCCGCTCCTCTCACGCACACACTAGCAGCATGTTTATCAGCGACGGTTACTGCGGGGGCAGAACATTTGAGTTATTTGATATAGCGAGACTAGGCTTTTCGCTTCCATTTGTGGAGGAGTAATGGATCTCGTTGAACTTTGTTAGTAGTTCCTTCTTTATGAATGAGATGAAGCAAAGCTTTTGCCTCCGTTTCAAAAAAAACACGGCAAGAGGAATTTCTTTTATAGTAGAGCCGATAATGGAGTGAAGTCCATGCATGCAACGCCACAAGCTACAGAGTAGTAGTAGAGCACTTTACGTACAGAGCCATATTGCATAGTTCCCAATGCCCCGCCAGGCTTTTCCGGCTCCTCAGGATTAATTGGGAGGCACTAGTTTAAATATGCTACTAGCTGGAAGCTGCAAGCGAGGTGCGGCTAGGGCGAGCACGCGAGCCACGGGATGCTGGGAAGGAAAACCCGTTCACGTGGCTAGGCTGTCCAATGCACCCAGATTGTGGGGCCGCACGCCCGTATGACTTCAAAACTCAAACTACCCTTGTAAAATATTGGCTCGCAGCGAAGTGTAGTAGTACCATTTTAAAAAAAAGGCTACCATGCGTTCGGCCGGGATCGAACCCACAAAACGAGGTATACACTCCCGCGACCACTAGTAGTACTCGTTGGAGTACAACGCAACCTAGAATCACCTTTTATCGCTAGTAGTACGTACATTGTTCCTTACAAGAAACCCCTAAGAGCATGGTTAATAGTATAGCCAGCTGCTGGCTATAAGCCAGTGCCATGTCATCTACAGCCCATCTTATAGCTAACATGTAGTAGTAGTTTATTTCTTATAGCCCACTGACTCAGCTCTATTGTACTTGCTCTAATAATGCAAGAAACCACTAAAATGCGAAGAAACTACTACCACTTGCATACATGGAAGACTTAACATAAGACTACCTTATCAACCATTGTACATGCTCTTACCAACAAAAATCCTCGAGTGACCTCCTACCTCCGGCCCATCCACCTAGTCATCCTCGGCCATGGGACGCAGCTACCGCCGCCGGCAGAAGGCGAGGTCAAAACCGCCGGCGTGCGGAGCCCATGTTGCGGCAGACCGGATGCCAGCTCCGTCCGACGCTCGCGGCTGCTAGCTAGCCAAGATAGCTCCGTCCAGCTGCTTGTCTGCAAGGTTTGCTAGCTAGATTGGCAAGGCAGTGCGACGGCTTGCTCGCACGCGTCGCTCTAAGGCCAGCCATCTGGCCCAAGCGAAGGCCAGCTCGGCGGCTTGCTCACTCGTGAGTCACGCTCGGGCCAGCCTGCCAACCCGTGCGGAGGCCAGCGCGGCGTCCGGCCCATCCGGCGTAGCGCCGGCCAACTCGCTCATCACCGGCGCCACCGACAAACACGCATCAGTACTGTTTGAAGTAATGTTTAGGAAAAATAACGATTTGAGGGGGAATAACAGGATAGAAGGTCAGATGTGGGTCCCTCGTCTCAACGGTCATACAAAATGTGTTGGTTTAAGCTGCCTCGTCAGCACGGACATGTGGGCCAACCCTATCATAAATGGGTTTAAACGAGCCTAATCGGTCGGAGTAGTAGGTAGTTTTTGGCATGGATTAAGAAATTTTGGGTATGTTTTTGCTATTTTTTGTACAATAGATTCCTCCTAGGGCTGGTTGAAAGTGGTAGTTTTTTGTTAAATACTCTACATATTGTAAGTAGGAGTGAAAGTTAAGCTTTGGAAGCCAATAAGCAAGGCTAGTTACATAGTGCATATGTGTACATGATTGAAAGTAAATATCAACCATGAGTGAAAAATATCTTGATGGAAAACTTGAAACTATGGAATACTAGGAAAAGAAATGCATGGTTGGAAATACTAGCAATGTTCATGTCCGTTGCAATGAATCATAATTAGAATAATAATTATTCACAAACTTGGTACAAAACACTCTAATTTTGATATACATATGTCACTAGAGATATATTATGTTTCAATTAGAATATATTCCTTGGGCTGTTTTGGTGAGGTCAGGGAGGGATGTGGTTGGTTTTAAGATACTAATTATGGGTTTTTCTGCAAATTGGTAGACAAGTGGGATGTTGGTGAGAAAAGGCAACAACTTACCTCACAATCGTTAGATGTAGATCTCATGGTCAGAAACGACGGATGGCAGACACACCAGCATCACCAACTTAGTCTTGTGGAGGAGTACTAGCAAGATCCGTGCATTGCACGGAACATCAAGATGCATTTTTTTATAAAACACTTTGTGATTGACCCTTGCGGGAGTAATCCCAGGTGTAAAAACTAATGATATCTCGAGAAATATGAGATAAGGTGAAGAGGAGTGGGGTGTGGTGGTGGTTGGTGGTCGAACTGAGCGGAGGCATGGGGATTGACGACGCCGGCAGCGGCCACCAAGCCAGTTTGTTCCAGAGGCTTCCTTTCTTAATTGCTCAACAATGAGGTTTGTTGGAGATAAGGATGAATGAGGGAAGGCCTTGTCTACAAATGTGGAGAATGGCGCGGGTATCTTTTAGTTTAATTTCCATCCGTCAGATATAGATCGGACGGTCTATATTGCAAGATGGCACACGTACCATCATCACCAACTCGTTTTTTTATAAGAGAAGAAATATAAGTATGGAGATACAAATGTATTATTGATACTTGCTTCCGTAAACTAGCATCTACATTCTATTCAATGCCTCGGCATGTGGGGCCTTAGCACAATGACTTCTCGACTGTGTAAAACGAAGATTTTCCCGTCACCGACAAGGAGGGGGTGACGGCGGCGCACTTTTTGGCTTGCTCTAGTCCTAGTAGTCATACTAGGTGGTCTAAGCACATGTAGATTTATTCTTTTTCACGTATCATGTTCGCCGTACTGCTACGACTGTTCATGAATAGACGGTAAGTTATTCACGGGGAAACCCTTGTTGAGCGTGTTTGCGAGAGAGAGAGAGAGAGAGAGAGAGAGAGAGTGTGTGCGTGTGTGATATGTTATAGACTGAGGCAATGATAACAGATTCTTTGTGTCTATGTGTGTGGAGGATAGAGAGAGACATGTACATGGGGCTTTGTGTTGTGTAACGTGGAGACACATATATATAATTAGAGAGTGAGTGTGTGAGATACACATGCGGACATGAGGAGAGATGAGGATCCAGGTAAATGGGTGTTTGTGCGTGTCTGTGTGTGTTTGTGCACGCGTTTGTGTGTGAGAGGGAGAGAGTGTATGTGTAGTAGAGAGACCACTGATGATGTAAACCTAGTATAAGGGAAGGGGGAATGGTGTGACATGTGTAGTAGCGAGATAGCACGGGTGCGGGCGGGGGGAGCAGACTATTTGGAAGAGACATCGAGTGTGTGTGTGGGAGAGGGGTGTGAGAGCGAGAGAAAGAGAGAGCTAGCGACGGAGAGAGAGAGGAAGAGAGGGGGCGAGAGGGGTCGTTCGTGTCCATAAATGGCATATAGATAGGGAGACAATGTTGATGTTGTCCAAAATTGGCCTATGAACGGAGATGCAAGGGAAGCGAGTCATCGTGTTTCTGATAGGGACTTCATGAGAGATCTAGAATAGATGGTGTAGAGAACAATGTGCAAAATTGAGAACTATTATGCATTAGGGAGCTATGCAAAGAGTCACAACATATATGTATACAGGGAAGGAGCTGGGGCGGGTCCGCATGTGGGAGAGATAGAAAGAGGAGAGTGGTGCACAAGGAGACAAAGTGTGCTTGTTTGCAGTGGGGGTGGTGTGTGAGGTGAGTGCGCGAGAATCACATAACTAGGGAGATAGACGTTTGGGGCCGACGTTTTGTGTGTATGGGAAATATACACTCTACATAGTGCATGTGCTTGGGTAAGAGAGATAGCGGGAGACCTAGAGTGTGAGGGAAGAGATGTGTGCATGCCCGAGAGACAAAGTGATAGAGACCTATGTTGGGGTCCAGACTTTACAAGAGAGTGGGGTGTTAATGTGCTCGTGTGTTGGTGTTTGGGGGAGAGAACGACTTCTCTGTGTGTGTGTGTGGTGGTGGTGGGGGGGGGGGTTGACTTCAGATAAAGAGTGAGGTGTCTATATTTGAGGGACTTTAGCGTAATTGAGATATTGTGCACTCATGGTTGATCAATTTGTTTCACAGTTTGTACTATGAGATAATGATACTTTTGAACATGCGTGATATACCTTGATGTACTAGAATTACAAACCTAAGATTGGAATTTTGGAATTCGACTCCATCATTAGCTTTTGTAATTCATTTAAACGGAGGTACATTTTTAAGCCGGGATTTCGTGATTTCAAATTCATATATGAAACCTAGAGATATACACATACGGGCATGTTCAAACTTTATAATCATCCACTTTATTCATACACATACACATTTTTCCTTTTGTCATCATATTTAGGATAAACACATTTGGAATTTCATTTGAATTGGACCGTATGATGGTATTTGCTTGTAGTAGCTCAATGGTCCATATTTGAATTGAATGGACAATCTAAGTTTTGAGTTGGAGACATTGATTTTCAAAACTTGCACATTTTTTTGTGTGCAAAAGAAACAAATTGTCGGCCATGATATCATAGTCGGCCGTACGAGAGCAGAATACTTATAATTTTAGGCGCAAAAAGCTTTCAAACTTCCCGCTCACATCGAAATATCACGCGCCCGAATGTTTAGCCCTACGATATTCCTGTTTTACCCATGCCACATGAACCGAAAAGGGATGCTTTGGTAACTCCATTGTTTTCACCTCTTTGCCCCAACATTCTTCCCCAGAGCCCCTCCCCGACCCCCCAACCACGGCAAGCCGCCGAATCTAGTCCTCCACCGCAGCGGTGGACCTCACACCCCGCCGGATCTACCTTCCGCACCGTGGAACCCCCAACTGCCAACTCACCACTTCACCGGAGCCGCTTCAGCGACTGGCTTGTCCACCGCTCTAGATCTCCTTGACCGCCATCATGGTCCACCGCACCAGATCTGCTTAACCGGAACCCTCGTCCACCACAGTGTAGGCCCTTCATTAACTCCCTCGTCCGCCCCTTTGCTGGCCCTTCATACAAGCCCTCGTCCGCCGCAACAGATCCGCCTCACCAAAAGCACTATACAAAGTGCCCGCCGAAGCCTTCGTCCACTGCACCAGACCCGCTCCACGGACGCCATATTCAACTCCACCGGCCCTGCTTTACCGATGCCGCCTCATCAGGTTATTTCGATTTGTACTCCTTCGGTTTTTCTCTTTATCGTGCAACTGTTCACTTACCACAGATGAGATTTCTTGTATGTCGACAGGCGCCGCAACCGTAGCACCGGAGCCGCTTCAGCGACAGCGATAGCCGGCCCAAACTCAACCGCAACACGAGCACCATCGACGATCCTTAGCTATCAAGTATGACAACGATACCCATACACCGCCGAGAATCAGGTACTATTATCCAATGGCCGGCGCCTATGTTCACTTTCCTAGCATAAGCACCGCACCTTTGAATTTCTTCAGGGCATCATTCAGTTTTTCATGAGACGCGTTATTCTGCTTACACCTATAGGGCCATACTTCTGGCAGTGAACATGTTACATGTGCTAAATTACATACCAATGCACATATAGTTAATATGCTTTAGTTTTGTTCTGATGCCACCTGTTGGTTCCATCATACCGCTTAATGTTCTCTATGCTTAATTACACATCAGCAAACTAGCATGTGGTTCTCCTGCTTTTTGTTCGTTTTACCCTACATTTTCTGATGCTAGCTATTACATCACTGCTCCGAGCCTCTGTTCATTACTTGTTTGTGTGTTCTTGATCTTCCCAAGTTGCATGACTAATTTGATGCTTCTATTAATTATGGAGCTGCCTACCCCATCAAGCAAAATATTTGTTCTTTTGGGGCTGGCACCTCGAACAAGCACAAAAATAGAGGGAAGCAGATATACTCCCTCCGATTCTATTTACTCTGTGCATAACTCTTGACCCGCATACCAAGGAGGGCACTGGTTTAATTTTTCTGGACTAATTTGCCAATTAATTAGGGTAGAGGCGGATGTGGCAGGGAACAAAAGGAAACCAGCACTAGGAATCGGCAACGCGTAGACTAATACGAGAAAACTGAGAAAAAGTTATACGCAAAGTAAAAAGAATCGGAGGGAGTATTGTCGTGTATGCACACACCCTTCTTTCATTAGTTTAGATGAACCATTGATGATCAATTCGGACCAGTGCATGCGATTAAAATTAATTTTACCTAAATAGATGGTGCAGAATAAACTACAACAACTAGATTTGCAACCACGGGATGCTGACGATATCTTCAAAGAACATTGCAACAGCAGCTAGGCTTCACAACAACATATGGTAAGCCAGTGTGTTTTAGTACATGTGAAATGTAATGCGAGTGGGCTGCTTTCTTGGCTTGTGCCCTCAACGTGTAATCCTACCGAATTACAAATAGTTCAGTTGTCTGGTTTGCTGTATTGCTTGATTCGAATGCTTATTTGTTGTTACGCTATACCTGAGTTGGCCAATATGTCAGCAGTGCTTGCTGTACTATCATAAATAAATGCATGCCTATTTCATTTGAGTCCTTAACTTTTCCTCTCAACTTCATCACAAGACTGTCTTCGTAGTTTATATGAGGCCACACTGTTAAGTGCTTTCTCAGATTATTTCAACTGCTTAGATGCCTTGGCAACTTAAATATAGCGGTTGTACACTCCCTTTCAACTAGGGATGTCAACTGGGTCCGGTTTAATCCTGATTAAAGTCCACTAGTGGTATGATAGTTCAAAAGAGTTTTTGTTTTTTTTTGAGGAAAATGAACTAGGGAGGTAGCAAAAACTAACTAGATGGGACTGGCGGATTTCGTTTATTTGCCACTTACATCCCTAGTTTCATCTTACCATTTTAATTTCTTTCTAGCTGATGCTGCTTCGAACCATTTAAATATAGTTTGCCATGCTCGGCAATAATTCGTCCGTCGTTTACCATGTAAGCTTACTGCCTGGATCATACGATAACTATCTCTTACTGATGTCCAGCGGAAACCTTTCAGGATGCGTTCACAGTAGGACACAATGTACAACCCCAGAATCTATTTGTGGAAGCAGTGCGATATCCATGTTACCAGATGGTAGCAGTTCAGAGGCAACACCGCCGGAGAGCAGTCTGAGCACAGATATTATAGTGCTTGAGGCTCTACTAGAGGCAGAAAGAGATGGTGTGGCTGCCATGAATGAGGTAATATTTATCTTGAGGCTGGAAATTACAGAATTAGCGGCACGCATTATGCAAGCAACCCAAGAATTGGAGGAAGTAAGAATGTTGCATTTGAAGACGGAGGAGGTCCTGCTGTTTCTGCTATCTGAAGCCCAAGATAATCCCGGTACTTCTTTAGATACCAGTTGAAATTTTCATTAGATTATTGTACTTGCATGTTGTGTCATATCTCTGAATGGATTATGTTGCAAGACCCCCTATGTTGTCCATGTGTTGTAATGATCCGAATTTTTTAGGCGAGGTAATCCTCAGTACTTGTATGATTGACATAAGGTGAACTGTTTGTCGTGTGAGCATATTGTATTGGATGAAATAACTGTTTGACTCAGAGTGTATCCAACCTACTGAATTCGAAGATCACAGCATTTCTAAATCATAATCATATATAAAGGTGGAATAAATCTTTGTTGTGGTTTTGAAGAAATAAATAACAAAACGTATAATTATCTGTGGATATTCGTAATCGAATACAAATTGGATTTGAATTTAGTTTGCCAGGTCCCAGGGAAAACGTGAATGCTAATTCTCCCAAGTTTTGAACGAAGCGGCTAAACACGCACTATAATTTGTGGGCTGCTTGAAGCAAGTGTTTGCGAGATGGAAATTATTGTCTACCCCTGACACTTGACATCCTTATCGACAGGATTTACACTGCTGTCAATAGGGGTAGACTAGTAACTTCAATCAGACGTGACACGACGGCCTCTGAGCCCATTCAGACATGGTGGGAGCCAAACGTGGGCGGCAAAACACATTTGATTCAAGCTCGTCTGAAAGACATGTGTCTCTTCCTCCATTTCCCCATTCATACACGGTGGGCGGCAAAACAAACTCTCCTCGTCCGAAATCGATGTAGGCTTATATTTTAAATAGGGGCAGATGTGTAACTTCCATCAGACGTGACACAACCGCCCTACCTGTCAGCCCCGTTCATACACCATGGGCGCCAACCGTGGGCGGCAAAACACCCTCTCCTCACCCGAAATCGATGTAGGCTAATATTTTAAATAGGGGCAGATGTGTAACTTCCATCAGACGTGACACAATCGCCCTACCTGTCAGCCCCGTTCATACACCATGGGCGCCAACTGTGGGCGGTAAAACACCCTCTCCTCGCCCGAAATAGTTACTGGCAAATATTTGGGAGATGCGAGATTACCGTCCTATCCCCAACTGACGCGATGTCCGAAATTTTAAATGGGGGATAAGTTCATAACTTTCCCCCATTTCAGAGAAGCGCGTCCCAAAGTTTGAGATCCCCCCCTCCCCTCCATTTCCCCATTCATACACCGTCGGCGGCACGACAACCTCCGCACTGCGGCCAGCCTCCTCCGTCCGCCACCCCATCCTCCACCTTGCCGGAGCCTCTACCCCTACCCCGTCGTCCACTGCAAGAGATGGACGTCTCTCATCCACGGTGCTGGACCAGGATGCTTTCATCGCCTCCTCTCGCTTCATCGGCGCCGTCGTCCACCTTGTCGTTGCCGCTCCTACGACCGCCTCGTCCACGGCAACAGGATATATCCCCCGACCCGGCCGTCTGCCGTCTAAAGTCTTCTTCCCCACCGCCGACAGCCATTGCACCTGTAGCACCCTCAACGTATCAGCATAGGCCTACACGGCGTCGCAAGAGAGGTGGTACTCTTCCATATGTGCTTAAGTTATTGATCTCACCCGGAAAATAGATCGTAATTTGTTTACTATACTTTTCTTGTCCGTACCAAATCGTAGTGGCTAGTTGAAAGCAAACATTGGTTGCGAAGTAGCTTTGTCCGGTTTGCACCTTCAGATCCGCCATGGCATGGGCACTATACTCGTAAAGCTTATGGTTTCCCCCGTTTATATTCACTACCATCATCGGAGGTGCTTTGTGTCGTGCTAGCACTGCTCCTCAAGACCTCAACCCAAAGCTTACGTGTTGAAATACGAATCTGATATGATGCTCATATCACTAAAACAGAGAATGTTTAATTGGTCACCTAATGTTCCTATATTTGTTTCGAAAAGCATGTGCGCCACCCACTGGTCCAGCTAGTTCCACTTTCCTAATTTTTCTCTTGATGCTTAGGGTTTTCCCCTTTTATCTACTCTACTATGATCTGTGTAGGTGCTTTCTGTCGTACTAGCATTACTCCACCCTTCAAGCTAAACAACACAACACTCAGAATTCGAAATCTTGGTTGTTCAAATATGATTGTGATATATACTGATATTAGTTAACCGACACATTTAATTGGTTAGCTAAAGGTCCCACTTGAGTTTCCAAATGCATGTCGCGACATATAGAGAGACATCATAATTGCATTTCTTTGTCACTTGTTGACCGTACTTTCTTGTCCATACCAAATCTTAGTTGTTATTTCAAAGCAAACATCGGTTGCTAACTACCCTTTGCGCGGTTTGCAGCTTCAGATCTGCCATCCCACTGCCACGGTCAACATTGTACTCATCATGCTTATGTTTTCCCCATTTTATGATGACCACAGTCAGCCTACATGCTTCGTGTCATAATAGCACTGCTCCACCCATCGAGCTAAACAAGCTTAGTTGTACAAATTCATATATGATATTATTGCTGATATTAGTAAAACTGAGAGATGTTTAATTGGTTAGCTAAATGTTCCTACTTTAGTTTCGAAATGCATGTGAGCCACATATGGAGAGACCAGAAAGAATAGTATTTCTCTGTGCGCTCTGGTTCATCATGGGTGGCCAACCGACATTGTATTAAAAGACTTGTAATATCTTCAATCTGCTTGCTCTTCTGCTCTTCTTTAAGATGATACTCTTCTCTTGCGGTCGACTGGTCAGGTCGAGTTGTTCTCCCTTAGAATATTTTGAATCTGTCAGGTCAGGTCGACTTGTTCTTCTTTACTATATGTTGAAGCAATCATCTGCGAAGTGTCATCACTGATGGAGCTCTCATATTTTGAGTAGTAGGCCACATTATATTAATGCACACAACAAATTACAGCATGCATGGCATCTTTTAAAAGAATTGCAGAGATAGCACAAAGGGGTTTACAGGGACGCAAATATTGGATTAGAATCACTTCTGCATTGCAAAGAAAATCTCACTTGTTTTTATGTTTTCATGCGTGTTAGGTATTTAACATTATCAAAATGAATATGAGAATGGGCGCACGAGAGGAATATTGCGGAATGATCCACTGCCTAACAAACTTGGCATGGTGGAGGATGGCCTATCTTATTCACCCATCAAGGTGCTTGCTCTAACTTTGCAAAGTTGTATTGGTCGCACATATTTTGCTTCTGACCTCTTGCATTACTTCTACTTTGTTACACCATCTGCTTAGTTTAAGCATCATATATGAGTATATGCCATACCTATCCATTTTCTGTACCTATTCCATGTGTTGTCACACTATGTTTTTCCAGTCAAATGTTGTTCTTTCGTAATAGGTGTCCAAAAGGAAGAGGGTGAGTGCAGGTCGTCAAGGAGTACAAACTAGGTATTTGGAAAAGGTAGTGATACCTGTTAAATCAGATAGATCAGCAGCCACAGAAAACACAGGCCCAACTGTACCACACTTTACCCCTACTCTAGTGGCTAAACCCCTATTAGAACTGTTGGGAGCCCAGCGTCAGGTACTATCTATGATATCAATTCAAAATTTGAACTCCTAAATTTGTGCTTGTGCCTTACCTTCTCTCTTGTATGAAAACTAATTTCAGATGAATCTCCTTGCTCAAAGGATCATATGATCTCAAAACAATAATGGGCTCTACATTGCTCTTGTCAGTACCTCTCTCCCTTTTGCCTTGTAACACTGTACTTAATTAATTGCTATTTGATTATGTATCAACAGTCTGCACCTGAGCTTCATTATCCTCTGTTTCTTCCAATATTATTTGATCTATATTTACTCTTTGCAAAATGTAGAATAATGGCAACGCTTATAAAGAATTTTCTTTGGGGAATTTATTGAATTATCCTTCCATCAACATGGAGAAGGGCTTTGTCCAGCCCGTGTTAACATGTAACACAAGTTCATCCTTCTCAAGCCTTCAAACTTTGTTCTAGTATAGATTTGGATAGGCATCATTTCCTCCACTGTTGTTTGCTTTGCTGTTTACATCTGATTGGATGTTTGCAACAACTACCAGTTTCAAATTGTAGTTGTAAAAACATGTTCCTTATGCAGAACAGATCCACTTATTTGCTTATATAATTGTGAAACCTGGTACGTGTCTCCTTGTTTCTCTTTCAGATTCGTATCTCTTACGCCAGGCAGAACTTTAGGGAAGATAGTGAGCCAAACCATCTTGAGGACAGCGAGATGACCCCAAGGTCCTGTCTTGATGAAGACAGTGAGTTGAAGCTACTCACCAGCAGGTGTGAGAAAACCTCTGTGCAGTCGCTGCCTCAATCAGTTCGACTTCTTCAGTCTCAACTTAAAGCGGAAAGGCTTGCTTTAGCTTAGCTCCGACTTGAAGTCAAAGATGCAATGAAGATGTCAGAGGACTGCTGTGCGCACCATCATGCCTTAAATCTAGTGTTGATGCATCTATCATTGACACAACTGAGGTCTACTCAGCTTCTTCTGCTATTTGGGGGGGCCCGACCTGTCCAGGCCTAGTGCCTTATGAAGTGCTCTCAGTTTTGTATATTCTTTTGTCGGCACGTTTATTTGCACTGGTGGTGAACTTTGATGCCCAGTGGATGTAATATGTGTGATAGCCGTGATAGCCTAGCGTAAGTTGCTTGCTTATTTATTTCCTTGTTGTCTTGTTTATTTGTTTGCTTCTAGTCATTGTAGTTCTTTTTCCGCGGTTTGCTAGTGGCTGCAATAACCTATTTTTTAAAACTAGGCCACAATAACCATGGGCTAATATTTACTGTAGTGACACTGGGCCTCCTACGGGCCGTAGAAACAGTGGGCCTTCTACGGGCCGTAGAAACAATGGGCCTTCTACGGGCCGTAGAAACAATGGGCCTTCTACGGGTCGTATCATCAATGGGCCTTATACGGGCAGTATGATCGATGGCCAAACATGGGCCAATAACAGGCCGCATTATGGCCGTAAACGGGCTAGAGTTGGAATCGTCCGTTCATGGGCCGACAATAACGGGCCATCGTTAATAGGCCATATTTGATGACACTATGAAAACGGCCCAACGTATTAACGGACCACAAACGGGCCAACTATAACCATGGGCTGAATTTGGCCCACAAGCAGAAAATGACAATAACGGGCCGTAAGTAAACGAATGCTGGAAATGAGCCCAAGAATAAATGGGCTCCGAGAAGGCTGAAAGATAACATGGGTTGGAAAGGGTCCAACGGAATAACGGGCCGTTAATGGGTATAAAGTGATACACTGTTCATTACGGGCCAGTTTCACCACGGGCCGTTAATGGGTGTAAAGTGATACACTGTTCATTACGGGCCAGTTTCACCACGGGCCGTTAATAGGCCAAGAGTTACATAAGGCCTCATATGGGCTGAAAGACGTCATGGGCCATACATGGGCCAGAAGTGAAAACAGGCCGGAATCATATTGGGTGGCCCATATGACGCTACTGGGCCTAATTCGGATAGGGCGTAACGGGCCTTGGGTTAGCGGGCTGTAAATGGGCTATATGCGAACAGACCATTAACAGGCTTTACATGGGCTGGCCCGCCACCTTTTGACCAAGTCAAACGGGTTGGCCTTTTCATAGGAATGGGCCTCTGTTGGGCCGTGCCACGTGTCGACATATCATAGGCGCCTATCTGACCCACTAACGAGCTGACACGTGTTTCGTCCGGCCAATAAGAATTTTACACGTGGAAATTTCCCATTGGTCGGGGCTGTTAACGGGTTATTGGATCCAAAACCCACCCCGATAGCTTAACGGTGTTCCGTTATGGTGGATGCCACGTGTCGGTCACCCTTGACGAAAGCACTTCTGTGACGCGTGATTTATCGTCAAGGAAGTGGACACTTCCGTGATGATAATTTTGGTAATGTCATGGAACACTTCTACGACAGCACAGGTATGACTATCTTGATTTTGTCATAAATTTGTCATGGATGTACATGCAGGACAACAAACGCGACCTACTATGACAAACACGTATCATCACGGAAGTGTATTTTTTTGTAGTGATAGCCATTCCGAGATATATTGCCATGCAACTTTCCACCGTTCCATTTGTTGTGACATGCTTCATCATTGTCATATTGCTTTGCATGATCATGTAGTTGACATCGTATTTGTGGCAAAGCCACCATTCATAAATCTTTCATACATGTCACTCTTGATTCATTGCATAGCCCGGTACACCTCCGGAGGCATTCACATAGAGTCATATTTTGTTCTAAGTATTGAGTTGTAATTCTTGAGTTGTAAGTAAAAAGAAGTGTGATGATCATCACTATTAGAGCATTGCCCCAGTGAGGAAAGGATGATGGAGACAATGATTCCCCCACAAGTCGGGATGAGACTCTGGACGAAAAAAAAGAGGCCAAAAAAAGAAGGCCCAAATAAAAAAAATGAGAGAAAAAGAGAGAAGGGACAATGTTTCTATCCTTTTTCCACACTCGTGCTTCAAAGTAGCACCATGATCTTCATGATAGAGATTCTCCTATGTTGTCACCTTCATAAACTAGTGGGAATTTTACAATATAGAACTTGGCTTGTATATTCCAATGATGGGCTTCCTCAAATTTCCCTAGGTCTTCGTGAGCAAGCAAGTTGGATGCACACCCACTTAATTTCTTTTATTGAGCTTTCGTACACTTATAGCTCTAGTGCATCCGTTGCATGGCAATCCCTACTCACTCACATTGATATCTATTGATGGGCATCTCCATAGCCCGTTGATACGCCTAGTTGATGTGAGACTATCTTCTCCTTTTTGTCTTCTCCACAACCACCATTCTATTCCACCATAGTGCTATATCCATGGCTCACGCTCATATATTGCGTGAAGATTGAAAAAGTTTGAGAACATCAAAAGTATGAAACAATTGCTTGGCTTGTCATCGGGGTGGTGCATGATTTAATATTTTGTGTGATGAAGATATTACATAGCCAGACTATATGATTTTGTAGGGATAACTTTCTTTGGCCATGTTATTTTGAGAAGACATGATTGCTTAGTTAGTATGCTTGAAGTATTATTATTTCTATGTCAATATTAAAATTTTATCTTGAATCTTTCGGATCTGAACATTCATGCCACAATAAAGAAAAATTACATTGATAAATATGTTAGGAAGCATTCCCCATCAAAAATTCTTTTTTATCATTTACCTACTCGAGGACGAGCAGGAATTAAGCTTGGGGATGCTGATACGTCTCCAACCTATCTATAATTTTTGATTGCTCCATGCTATTATATTATCTATTTTGGATGTTATTGGGCTTATTTTTACACTTTTATTATATTTTTGGGACTAACCTATTAACCGGAGGCCCAACCCAAATTGCTGTTTTTTTGCCTATTTCAGTGTTTCGCCGAAAAGGAATATCAAACGGAGTCCAAACGGAATGAAACCTTCGGGAACGTGATTTTCTCAATGAATGTGATCCAGGAGACTTGGAGTGGGCATCAAGAAACAATCGATGAGGCCACGAGGCAGGGGGCGCGCCCTCCACCCTCGTGGGCCCCTCGTTGCTCCACTGATGTACTTCTTCCTCCTATATATATCCACGTACCCCCACAAACATCCAGGAGCACCACGAAAATCTAATTCCACCGCGGCAACCTTCTGTAACCAAGAGATCCCATCTTGAGGCCTTTTTCGGAGCTCCGCCAGAGGGGGCATTGATCACGGAGGGCCTCTACATCAACTCCATGGCCTCTCCGGTGATGTGTGAGTAGTTTACTTCAGACCTTCGGGTCCATATCTAGTAGCTAGATGGCTTCTTCTCTCTCTTTGGATCTCAATACAAAGTTCTCCTCGATTCTCTTGGAGATCTATTCGATGTAATCTTCTTTTGCGGTGTGTTTGTCGAGATCCGATGAATTGTGGGTTTATGATCAAGTCTATCTATGAACAATATTTGAATCTTCTCTGAATTCTTTTATGTATGATTGGTTTATCTTTGCAAGTCTCTTCGAATTATCAGTTTGGTTTGGCCTACTAGATTGATCTTTCTTGCAATGGGAGAAGTGCTTAGCTTTGGGTTCAATCTTGCGGTGCTCGATCCCAGTGACAGAAAGGGAAATGACATGTGTTGTATTGTTGCCATCAAGGATAAAAAGATGGGGTTTATATCATATTGCATGAGTTTATCCCTCTACATCATGTCATCTTGCTTAAGGCGTTACTCTGTTCTTATGAACTTAATACTCTAGATGCATGCTGGATAGTGGTCGATGTGTGGAGTAATAGTAGTAGATGCAGGCAGGAGTCGGTTTACTTGTCGCGGACGTGATGCCTGTATACATGATCATGCCTAGATATTCTCATAATTATTCGCTTTTCTATCAATTGCTCGACAGTAATTTGTTTACCCACCATAATACTTATGCTATCTTGAGAGAATCCAATAGTGAAACCTATGGCCCCCGGGTCTATTTTCCATCATATTAATCTCCCGTCAATAAGCTATTTCTTGTGTTGTTTATTTTGCTTTATTTACTTGCAATCTATATCATGAAAATACCAAAAATATTTATCTCTATCAGATCTCACTCTTGTATGTGGCCATGAAGGGATTGACAACCCCTTTATCGCGTTGGTTGCGAGGTTCTTATTTGTTTGTGTAGGTACGAGGTGACTCGTGCGTGGTCTCCTACTGGATTGATACCTTGGTTCTCAAAAACTGAGGGAAATACTTACGCTGCTTTACTGCTCCACCCTTTCCTCTTCGAGGGAAAACCAACGCAGTGCTCAAGAGGTAGCAAACATATTTACACAAACAGAACAAGTTGAGTTTATACTTGTTTCTCTCTGCCACAACCAGTCATCGAATATCATCATTATTGCCTTTCACCTGCATGACCGAACGATGTGAAAATAATATTAGTGCAACAGTGCCATAGACTAAGCTGGAATCTGCAAACATTTTATTCAACGGGAGAAGACAAGGTAAAATGGGCTCTTTATTAGATCAACAATTATTCATATGAGAGCCACTTAACATTTTCATCATGGTCTTCTCCTCGGTGCAACTCGAACAAAAGGAAAAAGAAATTCATAGAAACACACTGAAATATTTTTGGAGTTTTTTGGTTTTCTTGAACAAGCAAATAAAAGGGAAAGAAAAAATGAGAAAAATTATTTACACGGGAAAGCACCCAACAAGCAAAAGAAGAACAAGGAAATCTTTTTGGGTTTTCTTTTTAGTACTACAACTAAGCATGCATTGAACATAAACTAACTACAGCAAAATTTTTGTTTTTTCTAAGGTTTTACAAACACACAAGAAGAAAGCAAAAAAATAAAATTAAGCATGCATGATACAATGAAAGAGTGTGGACCCCGACAACTGGAACGAAATGTGTGAACATGAATGTAATGTCGCTGGAAAACACGTACTCCCCCAAGTTTAGGATTTTGGCCTGAGGAGTGGGCATCCACGCATCCCACTGCTAAGGCTCCTCCTCTGCTGTAGCCTGGTCGTTCCGGTAGGCGATGATATCCGCAGGCATAATCCTATATCCGCCCCTGGCAACAAGATCAAACAAAGCAGGAGCAGGCAATGGAATAATATCACGAGTTTCAATGCTCAAAACCAGGTTATAAGGAATAGAAATGTTAGGGTAATCTCGTGCAATAAATTGGTGGTGTTCCCTGGCTGCGCGGTCTAGGTACACCTTGGTCAAAGGGTAATCATGAAGGCGTATCTCAACATTAAAGTGAGCCGTCAAACGAGTAGCGAAAATCCCACCATGTATCTTACCCTCGGACTCATTAATGTGGAGGCGACGTGACACAATAGCTCCCAAGCTATAAGTGTTGTCGTCCTCTAGTGCATGACGTAAAACAGCAAGGTCTGGTGAACTGAGTGTACCCACCTTCTCTCTAGCAAGCAAGCCTTTTGCAATGAAAAGAGCAAAGTAATGAACAGCAGGAAAATGCAAGCCAGCGGCAGTGATAGCCGATACCCCTCTCTCATCTCCCACTGTCAAGGTACGATAAAAGGCCTCAAACTCTACCGGCCTAGGCTCAACTAAGCTCCCGTCAGAAGGGATCATGCATATGTCACAAAATTCAGTAAGTGGTATCTGACAGGTTTCAGCATATAAATTAAATCGCACCTCAGGAGGATTATTCCTAGGAAGGAAATTAAAACTTTGAACAAAGGTGTTTGTGAGGAGATGATATTGTTCACATTCAGCTGCGATGAAGTCAGTGAGGCAGGCATTAGCAGCATATTGTGTAAACTCTTGCAGGATTCCAGCCTCTTCCATGAACGGGGTATGCGGCCATTCGCACGGCCGTACTTCCGCCAAACTCGGAGATGGAGATCACTGTCAGACGACTCCCCAATAACTCCATTGGAGTTCTTCATGGAACCAAACTTCCTAAAGATATTCATGTTTTTCCTATGAACAAAAATTCTGAAATTTTTAGTCCACAAATTTTTCCAACAAAACTTCACAAAATGATAGCAACTACTCATAGGTATACATAGAGGCCATAGCAAGCATTCAAACTACTTAGAACTCTAAGAATTCAACATGCAAGCTCATCTACAGCAGCACCAAGAGTAGCTAATTATTCAAAATATAAACCACTAAAACCAAAACTAATTGGACAAACTATGGAGTCACATACCAAGCAACAATCCCCCTAAACAGTTTCGGAAACGGAGCTTCGAGCAAAGAAATCAAAATCCGCAGGTTTGAGAGCAAGAACACGGGAGAGAGAACAAAGGTGAATTTTTTTTGGAGGTAGGTGATAATTAATGTGGTGTGAAGAAATAAGTGAGGGGGCCCACATGGGGACCACAACCCACCAGGGCGCACCTGGAGGTCCTGGCGTGCCCAGGTGGGTTGTGCCCACCTGGTGCACCTCCCTCTGATGTTTTTTGCACCAAAAATTCTTAAATATTCAGAAAACAATTGTATTAAATTTCCAGGGCATTCTGAACTTTTATTTTTGGGTCATTTATTATTGCACGGGAAATTCAGAAAACAGATAAAACATGGCATTTTATTTTATTTAACTAATAAAAACAAAAAAGAAAAGGTAGGGATAGAAGGTAGTGCTTACTAAATTCATCAACTTCATACCTCTCCAAAATGATCCATTAATAAGGTTGATCAAGTCTTATTAACAACTACTTTCGATTAGCATGAAACCGAAGAACTATCATAAATCACTAAGTTACCTCAACGGGGATATGAATGTCCCCGACAATAAGCATTTCATATTTCTTTTTAATAGTAGGTAGAGGTAGTTGAAAACTTCCAATAGTGATTGCCGGAGATTTTTCAATAACATTAGTACCATTCACTTGGAATTGTTTCTTCGGAAAGTGCACCGTATGCTCATTACCGTTGACTAGGACAATGCCCGTGCGTTGCCACGGGAAAATAGATATAGCTCATACGGCATATATGTACAAATAATTCATTTACCTCGCCCCTAACCCTCCATTCATGTGTAAGTTCAACTCTGAGTTGTCCCACATGAAAAAGCATGTTGTCTCTTCTCCATCTATCCTTCTACTTTTGGCTCATCACAAATGAAATCTCGGTCATCAATCCTTCTCCTCGGTTGCACTATTGTCCCAGATATTATTCTTCCTAACTTGGCCTGAATGAATGTTATTGGTGATGCACAAGCATGGCTTCATCGTGTTCTTTTCTTATATTAAATAGTTATTAACCAACCCCTTATCATTTATCAACAACTAACCCTTATACTGGACACAACCATGCAAATACATAACACACTGATAGAACAATAATAAACTTTTATGAAGAAAACAGTGGACAGTGTCGTTGCAAATAAGAAAGTTGTGAATAAGAAACTTATGCCCATCGCCATATGCTTATTTGTAGACATGCTAGGTTCAACAACGGCCATTTTTACTTCTTTACCATTACAACAGCCCTCCTTTTGTCTCCCATCAGTCATAATTTCTATGTTACTATTACATGCAGCTCATACAAATCTTCTTATATGTTAGATTGATCAAAGGGCACTTCAGCCTTTTGATACATAACTGATGATGTGTAATAATCAGAAAAAAGCATTCAATCAATCATCTGCAAGCTATTGAGAAGTTTGTGAGAACTGGAACCATATAATATCCGACAAGTAATGTACACGCACCTTATATGGACACCCGACTATTAGGCCAATCCCAAATAGAAGAATAATCAAACTTCACAATAAAGTGACTTTTCTAAAAATAGGTAAGTTCACCTCCAGATGAATAGTAAGCGATTACCAAAGTTGATAGCACAAAGTGATAAAATAAATTACTTTGCAGATTCTAAAAGGACCTTGCAATCTGAATCTGGAATCTTAGACATATCTACATTTGCTTATTCATGTAACCAGGGACGGTAATGTAATCCAATGGAATGAGGATGATATACTATCCAACAAAATAATTTATAATCAACTTTAAAAAAATCAGGTTATATTAATGTGGAGTAAAGGTCAAGATCACAAAATAAATATCTAAATAGGAAAACACGACTACTAACTGAAGATATTAAATGTCCTATATATTGTTCTTAAACCTGAGAAACTAAGAAGTATTGCGCAAGGAATTTTAATTAATATGCTAGAGTTGTTCATTTAAGTTGCATTGCTGCTAATATACATGCCAATAGGTTGGTGTAAAGTTATGAACAAAGCAGTTTCCTTTGTTTATAAACATGCTAATAGGCTGGTGTAGAGTTGGTGTAAAGAAGATCCTAGTAGATGGCATAGGAAACATAATGATGGTGAATCGCCAACCCCCCTTTAATACCAAATTGTTCCCATTTCATATGCAACAAAATGGCCCTTGATAAAATGCCTGCACAAGGTGAAGGAAGTATGGATCGGAATCAGATAAGCTTGTCTCTTAACCATAATTAGCATTAAGTAAGCATTTTTAGTAGCAAAACAATTAATGGGAAATATATCATAATGTGTGGTTCATGCCTTGTAATACAACAATACCACTGTCAAATCCCCCTGGCTCATATTGTCTGAATCTCAAATCAGATTACCTGCTCCCAGTGCCCTGTCTTTCCCTTGAAATAGGAGCAGCAGCTGCAGTCGTCGTTTGCGATGGACATCCGCGTCTCAAGACATTGAAAGCAGTACTGCATGGAAGAACGTGTGACCATGGTGGAGGCATGGAGCAGATGTGCTGGTCTTTCAACATGGGGGGCAAGGATCTCAAGGTCCCAGGCACATCAAGACGGCCACCCAAATACATATTCATGCATGTACATGTTGAGCATATTACAAAGTATAAGTTAGAGGTCCACCTAAATGCAGTTATAAAAATACCATGGAATCAACATGATATATGTGCTGGTTTTCCTGCCATGGATAGTGCAACGCCCCGAGACCGATGTGCCAGGTGTCCTCCAGTTTTTCGCTGTTGTTGCCTTGTCATGTGCTTGTGTGTCATGCATTGCATACCATGTCATCATGTGCATTGCATCATCATGTTTTCAAAACCTGCATTCGTCCGGGTTCCCCCAGTTCCTTCTGTGGTCCGTTCTGAGCCCAGCCACACTTGCACGTGCCCGTGGCATGTCCGAAATATTATTTCATAAGTGGCCGGAAAATGTTCTTGGAATGGGTTGAAAGTTGGCATGCGGTGTTGTTATGTTGTAGGTAGGCAGCCTGCCAAGTTTCATCGCATTCGGAGTTCGTTTGATGCCCCAACGGATAACTATAGCGACATTATAGTTGGTCAAAACGTCGGACGTTTTCGGTCTCCGTAAACAGTTGCCGGGCTACACTCCTCTCATCTCAGCCCAACCACTTTTTACAACCCACCTGCAGCCCACCTAACCCCCCCCCCTCCTTTCCGGACCGTCAGATCACGATCGGAGGTTCCGGAGACCCCTCCTAACCCCTCAAGCCCTAGCCCCTACCTATAAAAGGAAGCCTCCCTTCCATTTTTGGCAGCAGCTAAACCCCCCTCCTCGAAATCCGCGCGCCGCCAGCCTCCTCCCACCTCGAGGGCCGCACCGCCGCCTTCCCCTCCAGATCCGGCACGCCCGAAGCCCCCTCCACCACTTGGCGCTTCTCCACTGGCTGGCGCCGCCGAAGCCACCAGCCTCCACCTCTACGAGACCGCCACATGCCCCAGCTTCGCGCCCTCCACCACTGCGGCCCGCCGAGCCCAGGCGCGGCCCGCCCAGGCCCGCGCGGATGCCCGACCGACGCCATTCGTTCCTCGCGCAGCCCGCGCCTACTCCTGCTTGACCCCGAGCTGGATCGGGGGAGCACCACCATCACCCCTCCCGTCGGCAACCTCGGGCCCCGCCGCCATTGTGCACCTCACCGGCGTGCCGCCATCTCCCCAAGCAAGGTCACCGCGCCGCTCTTCTTCCTTCCCCTACCTGCTTCCTCCTTCTCCCACTCATCCTCTTTCTCTCTCTCTCTCTCGTAGGCACCCGTCGTCCGCCTTGGTCGCCCCACTCACCAGAGCTCCCCACCGGCGCCGGAAACGGACGGATCGGGTGGATCTCGTCCGGATCCGCACCTCCGGGCACTCCTCCGTGCCCCGCCGATGTCAAGCTGCCGCCGCCGCCTTCCATGGCTTCCTGCTCACGCAGGAGCACGAGGAGGACGATGACGTTCCTCCTATCGCCCTGATGGGCCCCGGACCGGCCCAGATGGCCAGCTGTGTGGGCTGCCAGGCGCGCCAGGCCCAACACCGCGCCAAGGTCTGAGGCCTAGCACTGCGCCAGGCTGCCCGAGCCCAATGTGAGGAAGCCCATCTTCGGTTTGCTCCTGTAGAGCCCAGTTCGGGCCAGTTTTGGCCTGACTCATGTTTTTTTTCCACGGAGTGATTTATCTATTTATCCAGGAGTTTGCAGATTTACAGAAAAACCCTCCTATTTCATGCATATAATAACTCATCATCTATGCATCGGTTTAAAATGATTTATATATGAAAGTTGCTTAGAATTTTGTGTAGTTTCATAATATGTCTTTTCCATCCATGTTCAAAATGCTTAAAATGCTGTTTGTTTAAATTTGCTTAAATAACTTGCTAAAATGATTTAATTCATAACTATTTAACCATAACTCGGTTTGTAACAAACTTTATATGTAAATGGGGTAGAAAAATGCCTAGTTTAACATGGTGGCACCAATTTGCATGTTTAACAACTATAAAATATGGTTTAGGGCAGAACAGTACCAAACCTAATATATGCATATGGGGATTTACCGGAATTGTTGTTCGTTGCTTCCGGCCTCATTTAAACTTGACTAGATAGGTAGTTTTACTTTGCTTCACCCTCTTGCCATGTTTAACAACATTTAATATTGTTGGGTACATAAACGATATCGAACTAAATAACTTGAATGTGGTGTTTCGTCAATATGCAACGGAGTTGCATATTGAGCTCCACTTAATTTGTAGGGTTGTTTGTGCATTTTTCCATGCCATGCCTCATTAAAACGGACATGCATCATACTTGTTTGCGCACCGTGCCATGTTCATGTGTTGGTTGTTTACTATGTTGTGTGCTTCTTTCCGGTGTTGCTTCTTCGGGTTGGTTCCGTTTATGTCGCATTAGTGAGGACCCGTTCGACTACGTCTGTTTGTCTTCTTCATGGACTCGTTCTTCTTCCTTGCGGGATTTCAGGCAAGATGACCATACCCTCGAAATCACTTCTATCTCTGCTTTCTTAGTTGCTCGCTCTTTTGCTATGCCTATGCTGCGATACCTACCACTCGCTTATCATGCCTCCCATATTGTTAAGCCTAGCCTCTAACCCACCTTGTCCTAGCAAACCGTTGTTTGGCTATGTTACCGCGTTGCTCAGCCCCTCTTATAGCGTTGTTAGTTGCAGGTGAAGATTGGAGTTTGTTCTTTTTGGAACATGGATATTTTGTTGGGATATCACAATATCTCTTATTTAATTAATGCATCTATATACTTGGTAAAGGGTGGAAGGCTCGGCCTTATGCCTGGTGTTTTGTTCCACTCTTGCCGCCCTAGTTTCTGTCATATCGGTGTTATGTTCCCGGATTTTGCGTTCCTTACGCGGTTGGGTTATAATGGGAACCCCTTGACAGTTCGCCTTGAATAAAACTCCTCCAACAAGGCCCAACATTGGTTTTACCATTCGCCACCTAGCCTTTTCTTTCCCTTGGGTTCTGCAGACTCAAGGGTCATCTTTATTTTAACCCCCCGGGCCAGTGCTTCTCTAAGTGTTGGTCCAACTGAGCGATGTCCGGAGCTACCAGGGGCAACTCTGGGCTGGCCCACCCGATGTCTTGCTCATCCGGTGTGCCCTGAGAACGAGATATGTGCAGCTCCTATCGGGATTTGTCGGCACATCTAGGTGGCTTTGCTGGTCTTGTTTTACCATTGTCGAAATGTCTTGTAACCGGGATTCCGAGCCTGACCGGGTCTTCCCGCTAGAAGGAATATCCTTCATTGACCGTGAGAGCTTGTGATGGGCAAAGTTGGGACACCCCTGCAGGGATTTGAACTTTCGAAAGCCGTGCCCGCGGTTATGGGCAGATGGGAATTTGTTAATGTCCGATTGTAGAAAACCTGAAGTTTATCTCAATTAAAATACATCAACTGCGTGTGTAACCGTGATGGTCTCTTTCCGGCGGAGTCCGGGAAGTGAACACGGTGTTGGAGTAATGCTTGACGTAGGTTGTTCTAGGATCACTTCTTGATCATAGATTTCGCGAACGTGCTTTGCCTTCTCTTCTCTCTCTCATTTGCGTATGTTTAGCCACCATATATGCTAGTCGCTTGCTACAGCTCCACCTCATACCTTTACCTTACCTATAAGCTTAAATAGTCTTGATCGCGAGGGTGTGAGATTGCTGAGTCCCCGTGACTCACAGATACTTCCAAAACCAGCTTGCAGGTGCCGTTGAACAGTGCAGATGGCGCAACCGAGCTCAAGGAGGAGCTCGATGAAGATCTTGTCCTTTGTGTTGTTTCGTGCTAGTTGATCAGTAGTGGAGCCCAGTCGGGACGATGGGGGATCTGTGTAGCTTTTGGGGTAGTCTTCTTTTAATTTGGTTCCGTAGTCAGACCTTGATTGTATCTGGTTGATGTAATGCTTTATTCATGTAATTGTGTGAAGTGGCGATTGTAAGCCAACTATGTATATCTTTCCCTTATGTATTACATGGGTTGTGTGAATATTACCTCACTTGAGACATTGCTTTCAATGCGGTTATGCCTCTAAGTCGTGCTTCGACACGTAGGAGATATAGCCTCATTGTGGGCATTACAAGTTGGTATCAGAGCCTTCCCCAACCTTAGGAGCCCCTTGCTTGATCGAATCGTTGGCGTTGTTGAGTCTAGAAAAATGTTTTGAGTCTTTTAGGAATTATATATATCGGAGAGTAGGACTTCTTTTTACTCCTCAGTCCCTTCGTCACTCTGGTGAGGCATCCTGACGTAGAGTTTTGACTCTTCTCTTCTCAAATTTCACTAAAAAAATTTAGGATAACGCGGGTATCTTGGAATCGTTCTGATGGTTTTGTGAGGAGAACATTGTTCTTGGTGCCTCCTGTCATTTAGGGGTTGTGGCAGTGTCCCGGGGAGTTGAGCTCCAAGGTGTTGTCGTCACAATTTTATCGTTGCAGTTCTGAAATACCTGAGTTTAGTTTCGCCGACATCGAAAGTCTCTTTTATGCAGTTGTTGGTGAGATAACCTCGACGCCACCCAGTACTGGGGCGGGAGTTCGGGAGTATCGCTATAACTCGTATAACAGATGCTTTTTGAAGGTTGAGGTAGATGATTCCGAAGGTTTCTTGGTTATGTGTTGAAGGATGGATACAGCTGGATGTAGGATTTGCTAGTTTTGGGTGAGATATTATGCTTCCCTTGTATCCCCAACACCTGATTGCATAACCGGAAAATTTCGGGAGTTTATAAGTGGGAATTCAAGTAGCTCTTAGGATATCCTTCCGACAGATGTATGATATGAAATTAGGGTTCGACGTCTAGTGGTCCGCCTATTCACGGTTAGTTTTACAGTGGTCTCGTTGTGTCTTAAAGATTCCTTGGCTATGCTGACTCGGGGACGCTTCATATGTCATGTGCACTGCCTTGTACATGATGGTGATGTACGATTGAGACCGTGTAGGCCCCACCAAGGAAACTTCGAACGAAATCTCTATCATATGTTTGTTCCGGCTTATTCCGCAAGCCAATCCTTTGTTTTGTTTTTGAGCTGTGGTATTCGAGTTGCTTCAATGTCAAGTGTTGATTCCATACCTTCCCCAAATGGTGTTCTCATACTCCGATGTGAATACCAATCCTTCATGTTAATCGAGATTGTTATGTCAATCCTTTTCAACCGGTGTGTCTCTCTTCAAGTGGATCCGATCACTTCAACATTCGCAAGATCAATTATCAGTTCTTCTCAACGGCGTTTGTTTCATCCGTTCCAAGTTGCCTTTGTTTTTCCCGCCCTCCCACCCTTTTTGTTCAAGGACATAGATTTCTTAATAAAGTATCCATTTTATTCATGTGAAGACTCTTCATTTTTGTCTTTAAATGTTCCTACCCGGTGATTGTCATGAAGATCCTAATGGAACCTCAAGTACATCTTTACCCATTCTAATTCTTCTCCGGTGGTTTCAATTCAATCTTTCGGTGTTGATCATATTCTTTTCCGTATTTCAATACCTTCTCATGCCGGTGCATCTTATATTCATTCACTTCTCGCTATTTAATTGTTCCGGAGTGCTCAAGATATCTCGAAGATTCGTGTTTTCCACTCTGCATTCATTCAAGATTTTTCGAGGTTGTTGTCCATTCAAGTCATTTAATTCAACCGGTGCAATCTCTATTTTTAATCATTCTAACGGTGTTTTCTCTTGAGTGGGCCCTAACCCACAGGTTTTTTTCCAGGATCTTACCTGACTCTTCTTATTCTCCCGGAGTTAGTCTCAAATACATTTCAAAGTTTGACGTAAGAATGAGTTATCATCAGTCAAATGCCGTTCTCCAAGATCGGTTAAATTCTTTTCATCGTTGGCTCAACCTCTTTGTTTTGATTCTTCCGGAGTGCCTAAATAATTCATGGTGGTGTTTCTCATCGCTATTCTCTGCATTTGAAGACCGAAGAAGATTTTTCTCTCAATCTTGCTCCATTCTCTTCAAGATTCGTGGTTCTAGTTCAAGGCCATCCTCTCATAATTGTTTTGATTGTGAGAATTCCTTTCACCTATCTGGAGTCCATCAATTCAGGTTTATTCATTCTCAGCTTTCAGTTATCATTCTTCAACCTACCGGTGCTTCGTTCAAATATCTCTAATCGGCTCGTGATCCCTTCGCTCTCATGTATCTAAACTCTCAAACATATGTTCGTTCATTTGCTAATTCTTACCGGTGATTCATCCCTTTACTTCGTTCATTTTTAATTCTTACGGTGATTCGTTCTAGATTCTATTCCTTGTTATCATATCAACTCATTCGTTATTTTTTTTCAAATCCTACTGGTGGTGCATTGAAGACCTTCCCAAGTTTGTGCTATATCTATCTTAATCCTTTCAACGAGAATAAGTAGTATGCCAAATCCGTTGCTTGTCATCAATTTAATTGATGAAGGATACGCATAACATAATTCTTATTTTTGTTTCATCCAAGTGATTAATTCCTTATTCCGGAGGTTCATCAAAATTCTTGATCTCAATTATTCATCTTTCTTTTACCAGAGTTCCAACCTCTTTCAATTATATCACCATGGAGATTCATCTAAATCATTGCAAGGATTCACCTTGTGTTTCCATCTTCTCTTTCTTCTCGTTATCCTTTTGTTACCGGAGTTATTCATGGAGGCTCTACTTGATGGTTCATCGAGGATTTAATTTCCTTCTCGAAGTTTTTCATCGAGATTCTTTTCAGAGGAACTCAAGCATTCTTCATCTTGCAATCCGGAGTGCAATTCTTTCTTCCGTATCATTGGAGGTGGTATTACGTCATTCTTGATAATTTGAGTTCATGCTTCATGTTTCACATGTTGTTAAGAATGAGGTATTTTAAATCCATCAACCTCTTCGTTGGAGTCATCTTGTGTCATGTTTCACCTAAAGCCTTCCCTAAGGATTGTTGCTATCTATGGTGCTCATAAGTGACCCAAGTTCTTCTTTTATCCTCCCGGTGAAATAGCTTTCTCGTCTCCTTGTTGATATGAAAGCACAAGTGCTCCCTAGGTGGTTTTGATAATTGATGACAACATATCTCTTGTTGGACTAACACCTCTATCTAGCATGTTTTAGATAAGTTCAACAATGGAGTGGCATGGCATGGATGTGAAAGTCGAACCCTCAAGATGCTAAGGACAATGGATTGGCTCAAGCTCAAAAGCTCAAGACTCTTCATTTTATATTTTAGTGATCCAACATCACATTGAGTCCATAGGAAAAGCCAATACTATTAAGGAGGGATGAGGTGTTGCTTAATGAGCCTCTTGCTTCATGTGCTTGATGATATGCTCCAAAATCCTCAACTACTTTCCCATATCCACATATGACCTAAACTCCAAGCCAAACTCGGTCCCACCGATTCTTCCTATCCGGCGCCACCGAGTTTCACTTGTCGTAAGCCACTGCCAAACCCTAGCAATTCGGTTCTACCGATAGGGATCTCGGTCTCACCGAGATGGGATTGCAAACTCTCTGTTACCTATTGCAATATTCTCGGTCCCACCGAGATATGCAATCGGTCCCACCGAGATTGCAATGTAAACTCAGTGTTTCCCCTTTGTAACTTTTCGGTCTCACCGAGTTCCACTCGGTCCCACCGAAAGAGCAAATCGGTCCCACCGAGTTTGCCTGACCAACTCTCTGGTTAGCTAATTACCAAACTCGGTCTCACCGAGTTTGTGTAATCGGTCTCACCGAGATTACGTTATGCCCAAACCCTAACCGAATCGGTCCTACCGAGTTGCATGTCAGTCCCACTGAAATTCCTAACGGTCACTAGGTTTACAGTTTCGGTCCGACCGAGTTTATTTATTCGGTCCCACCGAGATTGGAAAACTGTGTAACGGTTGGATTTTGTGTGGAGGCTATATATACCCCTCCACCTCTTTCTCACTAAGTGAGAGAGCCATCAGAACACACACACCACTCCAACTCATTTGTTCTGAGAGAGAACCACCTACTTGCCGGGGTACTGATCCACGGGCACCTATGGGACCGGCGGACCGGGTCCCTTTCGGTTCGGTGGGGGCGGAGATCGCGCAAAGAGCAAATCGAGGCGATACATGCGAGCGATTTACCCAGGTTCGGGCCGCACGGATGCGTAAAACCCTACTCCTGCTTTGTGGTTTGTATTGGTTTCTTGCTCGGGAGCGTGGAGTGCTACAGTACACACCAGCAGCTAGCGAGACCGAGCGTGAGTGTTTCCCACCCCCCTCTACGCTGCACATGGGCCTCCTTTTATATGCGCAAGGGGTCACCGACAGGTGGCAACGGAGGTAAAGGGCAAAAATGGAAAGGTGTTGTGGTAGGCACAGCTACCTGCTACAGTGTATCATACCTAACCCTGACGGCAGGGGACAAGGGCCTTAAATGCCCGTCTGTGTCGCTTAAACAGTGCGAAAAGGGACCGCCAGGGACGCCACCATTCGCCACGATGGCGATCTTGTCAGCGCCGCTTGCCACCACACGCCGTTGGCTGCACAGCCTCCCGCCACGTACGCCTGGAAGGGCCCCGGAGCGACACGTTGGTGGATGTGCTGGAGCGCGGGCCCAGGGAGGTGGCTTGCCGCGGCAAGCGCCTTGCCGCTGTCGTTGTCTTGTCGCGTCCGGGAGCTTGTCGCTCACCGGGCCTTGCCGGGGCGCGTGGTGCGCCGCGGCAAGTTCCTTGAACTGCCTTGGGTGGCCTTCCCGACAAGCTCCTCTTGCCGGGGTCTTGGGATGCTTTTGTTAGCCTTCCCGGCAAGCTCCTCTTGCCGGGGTCTTGTCTTCTTAGTTCGTACACTTTGTTCTTGAGTGGCTCCAAAGGAACCACGGAGGACCTTGGCGGCCACCCGGCAAGCCTTGCCGCGGGATGCTGCGACTGCCCGTGAACAAGTTCGGGATACTAGGGTACCCCTACTCTAGTACACCGACAGGAGCCCCCGGGCCTGGGCCATACACGGTGCCGAGCGCTGTTGGGCCAGGCCCAAAACAGGGCACGGGCACGCGCGGCCTAGGTTACGCCGTATCTCACTCCGTATCCACCGCGCCCTCCCCGAACGGCACGCGTCGAATGCGGCGTCGTGGGAGAGATCGTGGGGGTTTCTTTATTCGGAAATGCGGAAAGTGCGCCCCCTCCCTCTTTATAAGCAGGGGAAACAGGGGCAGTTGGCCCACTCGCCCGTTGCCGTTTCCAATCTCAGAAATCTCCGCCGCTCCCTTGCCTTCCCAAGGCTAAGAGAGAGAGAGAGAGCAGCGCTCCGCCCCCCATCGCCACCAGCACCACCAGCGCCGTCAATCTCCTCCACTGCTTTCGCCATGGCTCCGAAAGCCGACAAGGGGAAGGCCGTGAAGTCGACCGAGGCGCAACGGCTCGCGGCGCTGCGGAGGAGTGATCCGTCTTCCCCCCCAAGCGTGGTGCGAAGGAGCTGAGGGAGAACTACTACCTGTTCTAGTCGGCGGAGACGCGCGCGCATCCGCGCACAAAGGTACTCCCCGCCGCCGCTTGGAAGAAGGCTCCGAATGGATACCCCTTTTTTGCTCTGTTCTTCTACTGCGGGCTCTGCCCGCCTTTCTCCGATTTCTTTTGCGACATCATGAACACCTATGGATTCCACCTCCTTGACTTCACCCCCAATGTCGTCCTGACAATGGCAGTTTTCGCACACCTCTGCGAAAACTTTGTCGGAGTCCTTCCCAACATAGCCCTCTTCCGCCACTTCTTCATACCCCGAGTTGAGAGAGGAGAGCCTCTATCTGGTGGAATCGCCTGGGTCTCAAGGTCCGGCAAGAAGGAAACGTATCTGGAGGGAGAATTCCGCGGCAAGTGGGAGGAGTGGAGAGCTGATTGGTGCTGGATTGACGAGGAGAGCCCGCAGCCATTCACCGTCCGGCGCCGAACCCCAGTAGCCCGCGGCAGCGATTGGAGTGACGTGGCCCCGGAGGACGACAAGCTGAAGATTGCTGTCACCAGGATCCTGCGCCTGAGGCTTGCCGGGCTTACTGTTGGCGCTGTTGGCGCAGACTTCCTTCGCCGCCGCATCGCCCCCCTGCAGGAACGGGGGAGGCCCACTTGGGAGTTCAAGAATGCGGCAGATATCATGAGGCTGCGGCCGGGCCTCAACTACAACTTCACAGTCCTGGAGCTCAACGCGATGCTGCAGGAACTGTTCAAGTACGACCCCCAACATCCCGAGGTGTTTAGGTTGCCGGGGGGCGTCGTGCCGTTGTGCAACAATTCCGTGCTCGACCGCATCCGTGCAATGATGCCGGAGTGCGACTCGCACGGGATTGTGCCAACTTGGCAGGAGCCTGCAGACGAGGTTGTGCAGCAGTTCTTCGACGACTTGGTGGATGTGGCAATCCGCCCCGACGAGAAGGACAGCCTCACCCGCGACACCACGGGTGCGGAGATGGCGCTTATCGCCACTAGGCTGGAGGAGGCAGCCGCAGCCGCAGCCGCGGGCGAGTTTGGGTTCACTATGGAGGAAGCAGATGCAGCGGAGGCGGCAAGCCGTGCCGAGCGAGGGGAGCCTGCCGGCAAGAAGGAGCTTGCCGGGCGTGACGCCGAGCCGAGCGAGCCCGCTAAGGGCACAAGCAGCTCGTTGGAAATCAACTCCTCTTCCACCTCGTCTTCAGACAGCCCACCGCGATCAGAGCCTCCATCCCCACCAAGAAGGCGTCTCTGCAAGGTCGGTGACGTGGCGGAGCGGCAAGCGGGTCAACAGTCGCCGCGCCGCGTGACACGCTCCATCACGGCAAACACCGTTGCCGCGGGAGCGCCTCATACTGCGACGGCAACTGGAGCGGAGTCTAGCCGGACCACCGCTTCAATTCCTGCCGCTGCTCACGCCGCGCCGACAGCCGGAGCGGGGTCGTCTCAGACCGCCGCCACTGTTCCCGCCAAGCGGCCAAGGGAAGCTTTTCCTCCACCTCCTCCCGCCGGGCGCGCGCCGGGCTTCGACTTCTCCGCGTTAAGCTCCGACAAGGAAGAAGAAGAAGAGTAAGCTTCTCTTGCTGTACTTGTAGTTCTTCAATTCTTGCTGTTGATGTTGTTTCTCACTTGCTTTTCTTCTGAACTTGTTCCTCTTTAGGACTCTGGCCCAGAGAGCGGCAAAGAGAGCCAAGGTCCCGGTGATCGTCATCAAGGACGAGCCTACTGCGACAGCAGGTGGCGCGCCCGAGACAATCTTGCCGGACCCGGCGAATTTCCTCCAGGGCAGCCCCCAGCGTAAGTGTGAATTACTTTCTGTTGCGAGGCGCGCTTGGGTACTTGTCTTTGCTGATATCTGCTTGTTGACTTGTGCAGGAGCCGAGCAGCTCCACCAGGAGCCAAGGGAGAATTCCCCGATAAGGGAGAACTCTCCGGCAAGGGAGGGCTTCCCGGTAAGGGAGAAGTCTCCGGCAAGGGAGGGTTCTCCGGCAAGGGACAGCACTAGTGGCCCCCCGACGGCGGAGACCACTACTTCAGAGCCTGGTGCAGGTACTCCTCTTGCTTCAAAACTTCCCTTGGGTTCCTCTTCTTTTGATCTTCTTGAGTTTTTGCTGGATTTTGCTTGACTCTCTTCCCCTTGCCAGCTGTCGGACCCATCTGCTGCGGAGCGGATGGAGACCGAGGTCGCGGCCGAGGACGTAGCCGGAGCAGGTGATCCCGCCGGCGCCGAGGCCGCCAAGGCTGGCGCCGCGGCGACTGGCGAGGGATCTGGCGATCGTACTGACGGCCCAGAGGCCGCAGGAGCGCCAGGCGCTACACCGACCACCGACCCGTCCGCCGAAGCCGCAGCGCCAAGCACTGAGGAGCCCCAGCCGGGCGTTTACTTGAAGGCCGGCGAAGGCGTCTTCATCAACCTCCCCTGGGCGTCAAGCTCCAGGGCGCCGGTCGAAGGGAAGATCTTCGACGGAGAAGTTCTTGCCTCCGCGGGGTTGAAGCTGGTCGACGCGCCAAGCAGCAGCAGCAACGAGCCCGAAGAAGAGCAGCTGCTGCGGAAGTTGATGTCGCTCTACCGCGCGCGGCAAGCCAAGCTGGAGTCCCGCGAGGCGCTTGTCGCGAAGGCGGGAGCTGACATTGAAAAACGCGCGGAAGAGCTCGGGGGTTTCCACCGGGAAGCTGTCCGATCCCTGGCAGAGGAGCGGGAGCAGCTCGCTGAAGCGCAGAAGGCCTTTCTCCTTGAGAAGGCCGAAGTCGAAGAGCGGTAGCGACTTGCCGCTGTGAAGCTAGCCGCGGAGGAGGGTGAGCTGGCGCAGCGGAAGGTCAATCTCGACTCCCACGAGGAGGAGCTTGCCGCGCGCGAGGGAAAGCTCGGTGAAGCCCTCAAACGAGCAGAGGACGCCGCCGCCGCCGCCGAAGCCGCCAAGGAGGAGTTGAAGACGAAGGTGGCGCAGCTAGAAGCCGATCTCGCCGAGAAGGGCAGAGAGCTCAGCGCCGCCAAGGTGTCCAACGTGGATCTTAAGTTGAAGCTAACCACTTTGACCAAGACTCTGGATAGCGCCAAGAAGCGGGAGGCGGCCTTGAAGGAGGAAATCAAGGCCGACAAGGCGCTGTTGGAGAGCGCTGCCGCCGCCCAGAACGCTTTCAGGGAGACTGTGACGCACTGGACGGAGAGTCTGGTGAACGCCGCCACAGATATCGACAAGGAGCTGGCGCAGCTGGGAATGGAGGATCTTGGGTATCCTTCCGACGACAACCTCCAGCCCAGCGCCAAGCTCGTCCTGTTCTTCAAGGGCGTGGCGACAGCCCTCCAGCGACTCCGGGAGAGGATCCCCAAGCAGCTGGCCGACGAATCGCGCAAGATCTGCGCAGGAGCCCTCGAGAAAGTGTTGATGAAGGTGGCCTTCCGCAATCCGGGCCTTTGCCTCACCAACATCCTCAGGACCTTGCCACCGGAGGCCGATCTGGAGGAGCTCAAGGCCCTTGTCGCACCCATTGTGGACAAGGTGAGCGGGATCAAGAGGGTTGAAGGCGATCGCGTAGATTAGGCCGCCCATTTCTTCTTTCCTTGTCGCTGTTTGGCATGTTATGAGAACAAACTATTAGAGCCGCGACAAGTTATCCTTGTAATATAACTTTTATTCTGGGCAATGATTGCAACATTATTTCCTTTACTTGACTCCCCCCTTTGTATGTCTTTTTACCCTACGCTTTTAGGGAACTTGCCGGTGCAGGCACCTTAGCCGCGAGCGCTGAGTGCGGGACGTCAGCAGCCTGCTGGCGGTGCCTCTACCAGCAAGAAACCTTGTCGCAACTAGTTGCAGCTCACTTAAGTTGCTGAGCGGACTCGAAACAAAGTAAGGGCGCTAGCAGCTCACTTAAGTTGCTGAGCGGACTCGAAACAAAGTAAGGGCGCTAGCAGCTCACTTAATTTGTTGAGCGGACTCGAAACAAAATAAGGGCGCAACTAGCTACGAGTTGGTTCCTCCGTGCACAGGTTTTCCATACAAAGTGCGGTCGTTCAAGGGAGATAACTTAAAATTTAAAAAATTTGATTGCTCAAACTTTGGCAACTTAGCTTTTTCTGTTGCTTGCTTCCCGGCAAGGCAAAACTTCCTTGAACGACGCCTGGTCCATACGCATCGTCTTCTCCTTTCCCCCCCGGCCAAACTTGTGGGCGAGGGGAACCTTCCTTTCAAAAGAAAGAAGAGACAAATGCAGATATGGAGCTTTATGGCTCGTTATTGCTTACCGTGGAGTAGGTGCTACACAAAGTGTCAGATCATATATGCCAAAAAATAGAAAGCATAAAATCGACAAAATGTGCGGAGCACATGAGCTTTATTTACGCACGGGATCTGCGCCCGGCTTTGTACGAAGGATTACATACAATAGTGGCAAGACTTGTACAAAAGGTGGTTGCCGGAACAGGTTCCGACAACCGCGCCTCACGGGTAAAACTTACGAAGATGTTCAATGTTCCAGGAGTTGCTCACCGGAATGCCATCTTCGGTCTCAAGGCGGACAGCGCCAGGCCTTGTGACTCGTTTCACCCGGTAAGGGCCTTCCCACTTCGGCGTCAACTTGTTGGAATTCTTGGCGGACTGAACACGCCGAAGAACAAGGTTGCCTTCCTCGAGACTTCTGGCATTAACTTTGCGGCTATGGTAGCGGTGCAAAGCTTCCTGGTAGCGAGCAGCTCGCACAGCAGCCTGAAGACGATCTTCCTCAAGGAGTAGCGCGTCATCTTGCCGCAGCTGCTCTTGCTCAAGCTCATCATAAGCGAGCACTCGAGGTGACCTGTATACGAGTTCCGTGGGGGTAACTGCCTCTGCTCCATAGACTAGAATGAAAGGTGTCTGGCCAGTGGCTCGATTTGGCGTCGTCCTGATCGACCAAAGAACCACCAGCAGCTCCTCGATCCAGTTTCTTCCGCACTTGTGCAGCCTGTCGAAAGTTCTGGTCTTGAGCCCGCGCAGCACTTCAGCATTTGCCCTCTCCGCTTGACCATTGCTTCTCGGGTGAGCAACAGAAGCGAAGCAGACCTTGGCGCCAAGATCTTGGACGTACTGCATGAAGGTGCGGCTCGTAAATTGTGTACCGTTGTCGGTGATTATCCTGTTAGGGATCCCGAAGCGGCAAACAATCGACCTGAAGAACTTGACTGCTGATTGTGCGGTCACCTTCCTCACTGGTTCCACTTCCGGCCACTTTGTGAACTTGTCGATTGCAACATACAAGTACTCAAAACCCCCGACAGCTCGAGGAAAGGGGCCGAGGATGTCGAGCCCCCAGACCGAAAATGGCCAGGATAAAGGGATCGTCTGGAGAGCTTGAGCTGGTTGGTGTATCTGCTTGGAATGAAACTGGCACGCTTCACACTTGGTTACTTGTGCAGTTGCATCCTGGAGGGTTGATGGCCAGAAGAAACCTTGCCGGAATGCTTTGCCGACAAGTGCTCTTGCGCCAATGTGGTGACCACATATGCCTCCATGTATCTCTGCCAACAGCTTCTATCCATCTTCCCGGTGAATACACTTCAATTTCACGCCGTTGAGTCTTTCTCTGTACAGTGTCTTGTCGACAAACTGGTACATACTTGACTGCCGGGCTACTCTTTCCCTTCTTCTTGCTCTTCGGGAAGTTCTCCTGTCTGAAGAAAACGGACAATCTGCTGTGCCCATGCTGGAGCTTGTGGCTCGACAACAAGGACTAAAGGCAAATCTGCCGCTGCGGGAACATCCGCTTCTACGGCGAGAACCTGCGGATCTGCGGGAGCTTGACGTTCCCCGGCAAGCTCGCCGGAGCAAAACTTGCCGGGAGCTCCTGCTTCAACGGAACAAACCCTAGGGCTCGCCGGAGCAGAGTGTTCCGCAGCGCTCTTGGTGTTGATCTTGGGGACCTTCTTGGCGGCGGCTTCGGGAAGCTCTGCCAGCAAATAGTCACCAGAAACCAACTTCCTCTTCTTGCTCTGTCCTGTTGATGGCGTCACGGACGGTTGAGTCAGCTTGAGCACAAAGATCCCTGGTTCCACAGGTAACTTAAGTGCGGCGCATTTTGACAGGCCATCTGCAATGGCGTTCTGAGCTCTTGGAACATGCTCCATCTGCAGGCCGTCAAAGTGCTCTTCTAGCTTTCTCACTTCGTCGACGTAAGTTTCCATCAACGGACTCTGATAATTCTTGTTTACTTGGCGGACGACAAGCTGTGAGTCACCCCTGACAACGAGCTTCTTAATCCCAAGGTCTGCCGCGATCCGGAGACCGGCAAGCAAGCCTTCATACTCTGCAGTATTATTTGTCGCTTGCTCCTTGCGAAAGTGCATCTGGACTACATACTTGAGGTGCTCTCTGGTGGGTGCGACAAGCAGCACACCAGCGCCGGCGCCTTGCAGCGAAAAAGCACCATCAAAGTACATCAGCCACTCTTTGCTTGCTTCCTTGTCGGGGATGCTCGTTTCTGGAATTTCTTCATCTGGTGTTGGCGTCCATTCTGCTATGAATTCTGCCAATGCTCTGCTCTGGATAGTTGAAGTGCTGTCAAACTTGAGGCCAAAGCTTGACAGTTCCAGTGCCCACTCAACGATCCTGCCTGTTGCTTCTGGATTCTGCAGTATCCTCTTCAGCGGAAAGCGAGTGACAACTGTGATCTCGTGTGCTTGGAAGTAATGGCGCAGCTTTCTTGAGGCCATGAGAAGGCCGAAAAGCAATTTCTGCACGCCAGAGTACCTTGACCTAGCCCCCTGCAGAAGGGAGCTGACAAAGTAAACTGGGCGCTGCACCATCTTCTTCTGTATCTCGTCATGCATCTGCGCAGATCCATCTTTGTCGGGACCAGAGCTTGTCGGGGAAGCCTCCTACTTGTCGCTGGATGCGCTTGCCGTGGTTGCTGGCTCATCATCTGCCTCCCTCTCTGCTACTAACGCAGCACTAACCACTTGATTGGTTGCCGCTATGTACAGCAGCAACTTCTCTTGTGGCTTAGGTGCGACAAGTATTGGAGGGGAGGACAGGTATCTCTTCAAGTCTTGCAGCGCAGCCTCCGCTTCCGGAGTCCATTTCATTGGACCTACCTTTTTCAATAATTTGAAAAATGGCAGGGCGCGCTCAGCAGACCTAGAGATAAACCTGCTGAGAGCAGCCACGCAACCGGCAAGTCTTTGTACATCCTTGACGCGCTTGGGTGCTTCAATCTGCTCAATGGCCTTGATCTTGTTGGGATTGGCTTCAATTCCCCGCTGAGACACGAAGAACCCGACAAGCTTGCCGGAGGGAACTCCAAACACACACTTCTCTGGGTTGAGCTTGAGGCTAATCTTGCGCAGATTTGCAAAGGTCTCGTCTAAATCTTGTATCAGGGTTGCCCTGTCCTTGCTCTTGACCACTATATCATCCATGTATGCTTCCACATTTCTGTGTATTTGTGGCTCAAGAGCGACATGAACTACCCTTGCAAATGTTGAACCAGCATTTTTTAGTCCGAAAGGCATTCGTACGAAGCAGTACGTGCCACATGGAGTAATTAATGCGGTCTTCTCCTCATCTTCTTCTGCCATGAAGATCTGATGATATCCTGAATATGTGTCAAGAAATGAAAGCAAATCACATCCGGCTGTGGAGTCAACAATCTGGTCAATGCGCGGCAAAGGAAATGGGTCTTTGGGACAAGCTTTGTTAACATCGGTAAAATCGATACAAAGTCTCCATTTCCCGTTTGCCTTGCGCACGACTACAGGATTGGCCAACCACGTGGGATGGAGCACTCCTCTGACAAGGCCTGCTGCTTCCAACTTCTTGATCTCTTCTGCAATAAATTCTTGGCGCTCCACTGCCTGCTTCCTGACCTTCTGCTTGACGGGCCGCGCATGAGGACAAACGGCAAGGTGGTGCTCAATCACTTTCCTGGGAACACCGAGGATGTCAGACGGTTGCCAGGCAAACACGTCGACATTCGCCCGCAGGAAAGCAACGAGCGCGCTTTCCTATTTAGGGTCGAGAGTGGCGCTGATGGTGAAGGTACCACCAGTGCCGTCCTCCTTGGCGGACACCTTTTTCGTCTCTCGCGGAGCCGCCATTGTCTTCTTATACTTGCCGGTGGAGCTCGATGGTGCGTCCTCGACGGTGGCGCAGCACTCCGAAGAGGTGCGCTTGCCGGAGTGGGCATCAGAACTCTTGCTGGACTTGGTCTTCTTCCTCCCGAGAGCTTCAGCGGCAAGTGACTCGCGTCCTGCTGCGGCTGCTGCTTCCCAGTAGATCTTGTCGGCACAGATAAGGGCATCCTTCTTGTCGCCAGGGACAGAGATGACGCTTACCGGGCCTGGCATCTTCAGCAGGTTATATGCGTAATGGGAGGCTGCCATGAACTTGGCGAGTGCTGGACGGCCAAGTATCCCATTGTAAGGCAATGGAATATCGGCAACGTCAAATGTGACCCTCTCAGTCCTGAAGTTCAGCTCGCTGCCAAATGTTACCGGCAGCATGACTTTCCCCTTCGGCTTGCTCCTTCCCGGATTGATTCCTTGGAATGTGCCGGTCTCTTCGAGCTCGCTGTCAGGGATTTGGAGTTTTTGGAGCACAGCGGAGGAGATCAGGTTCAAGACGGCCCTGCCGTCAACTAGCATCTTAGTGACCTTGAGGTTGCGGATAGTTGGTGAAACCAACATCGGCAAACACCCGACTGCAGTTGTGCGATCAGGGTGGTCCTCAATGTCAAAGATGATAGGCGTGCTGGACCACTTCAGAAGCTTGCGTGATTCGATGGGTGGTTCTGCTGCATTGACTTCCCGCACCCACTGTTTGAGTTGGCGGTGCGAAGCATGCAGAGAAGCACCACCGTCAACGCACAAGACCTCTGTGGCTTTCTGAAACTCCTATTCACTGGTCTCGACATCATCCATATCTTCGTCGTCGTCTTCGTCATTGTCGCGGCCGCGGGGAGGTCTATCTCCTTGCCGCTGCTTGGCCTTGCCGCGGCGTCCTCCCCGGCCGGCGCGCTTCTTGCCGGATTCTCCAGCACCTCCTTGGGCCCTCTCCTTGTCGCATCGCTCGTACTCAGCTTTTTGCTGCTGAACAAGCTACTCGACTTTCTTGCAGCTCTGGAGGTCATGGCCCTTGATGCGGTGAATCTTGCAGTACTGCTTGTCGGAGCCGTCCTGCTTGTCAGCGACCGACACAGCCTGGCAGTTGGCGCACGCGGCAACCTCCTTGCCGGAGCTACCAACTTTGGCCTGCTTGGCGCCACCTTCATTGCCGGACTGCTCTACGACTAGCACCTCTTTGCCTTTCTTCTTCCTGTTCCGCCGCCGGTTCTTCTTTGCCGGGGCAGCATCTTCGCTGTCAGATCCTCCTGCTCCTGCATTTTCTCCGGGGAGTCTCCTCCCTTCCTCAGCGCGCGCACACTTGTCGGCCAGGGCATATAGCTCACTGACGTCTCTGATCCTGCACATCGCCATCTCCTCCCGCATCCTGCGGTTACGCACGTTCTGATGAAACGCGCTGATGACCACGGCGGGGTGGACGTCTGGGATGTTGTACTGTACATGGCTGAACCTCTGAATGTACTTGCGCAGTGGCTCTCCTTCCTTCTGTACGAGCAAATGAAGATCACTCTCTTGGCCATGAGGTTTGTGGCCGCCTGTAAAGGCGCCGACAAACTGATGGCATAGGTATGCCTAGGAGGATATGGAGTTATCCGGCAAGTGCATGAGCCAGGACCTGACGTTGGGCTTGAGCACCAACGGGAAGTAGTTGGCAAGGATCTTGTCGTCCCGCCCCCCAGCAGCCTGCACCGCGATGGTGTAGATGCTGAGGAACTCCGACGGATGCGACTTGCCATCGTACTTCTCTAGTACATCTGGTTTGAAATTCTTCGTACTGGGCCACTGGACTTGCGGCAGCTCACGAGTGAACGCAGGGCAACCTACCGCGTACGGTAAGTCGCCTGGTTCCCCTGGCGCATGCATGTCGACAGAGGGCCCAGCGCGCTGATCTGATTGACACCGCGCTTCTCTTTGGCGCTCGATGCGAGTGCGAGCATCTTCTTGTTGTCGTTCTTGAAGAACTTGGCGCTGATCGCGACGAGCTCGCGGATCTGATGACGCGGTGGAGTCGCTGTCGAGGTGGATCCGGCGAGTCGGCGATCTTGGCCTTCGGGGCGGAGAGTGCATAGTAGCTGCACCCCCACCAGTCTTGTCGTCTCCGGCTCGTGCCTGGCTGGCTTGCCGCGGCTGCGACGTGCTCGGCTGCCGTGGAGTGTCGCCGTTGGCGAAGCCGATGAGACTCTGGATGGTAGCCCTCCAGTCGTCGATCTTGTCCGCTGTTGGAGGGTAATCTAGGAGCAGCTGAGCTCGCGCCAAAGCTTCTGCTGCGGTGGCGGGTGGCGGTGGCGAACGGTGCGAGGAGTGGGATATGCTCGGACTTCTAACCACGTTAGAAGGAGCAGTATCCCGTCCAGGCGATCGTGTCTCGCTCACGCCAGCATGTTGGCGTGCATGGTGGTCCTGAGCGCTCCGAGATCCACCAGCTCGATTTTGGTCTAGCAAACGCATGGTACCGTGAGTACCATGACGCTGCCGGTCCCGTGCCTCCTGAGACGGGCGCGGTGCGTGTACGGACGCCGAGGTCTTGGAGTGCGCCCGGTCGTTGTGGGAACCGGCTACGCCGCCGGTGGGCAGCGCAGCCCTGTCCTTGGACCTGGCAGCACCGTGAGCTCCCTCATCGACGCCCGTTCTTCCGCCAGCATCTGCTCCACCAACCGTTTGCTCCGGCGGTGGTTGGCTCGGCGCGGACGGAGCAGCTGCCTCCGAAACCTTCTTCTTCGGCGGCATGTTGATGAAGATGATGAAGATCTAGCTCGCGGGAACGCCGGATCTGGTTCACACAACCTCGACGCCCCTACCTGGCGCGCCAAAGATGCCGGGGTACTGATCCACGGGTACCTATGGGACCGGCAGACCGGGTCCCTTTCGGTTCGGCAGGGGCGGAGATCGTGCAAAGAGCAAATCGAGGCGATACACGCGAGCGATTTACCCAGGTTCGGGCCGCACGGATGCGTAAAACCCTACTCCTGCTTTGTGGTTTGTATTGGTTTCTTGCTCGGGAGCGTGGAGTGCTACAGTACACACCAGCAGCTAGCGAGACCGAGCGTGAGTGTTTCCCACCCCCCTCTACGCTGCACACGGGCCTCCTTTTATATGCGCAAGGGGTCACCGACAGGTGGCAACGGAGGTAAAGGGCAAAAATGGAAAGGTGTTGTGGTAGGCACAGCTACCTGCTACAGTGTATCATACCTAACCCTGACGGCAGGGGACAAGGGCCTTAAATGCCCGTCTGTGTCGCTTAAACAGTGCGAAAAGGGACTGCCAGGGACGCCACCGTTCGCCACGATGGCGATCTTGTCAGCGCCGCTTGCCACCGCACGCCGTTGGCTGCACAGCCTCCCGCCACGTACGCCTGGAAGGGCCCCGGAGCGACACGTTGGTGGATGTGCTGGAGCGCGGGCCCAGGGAGGTGGCTTGCCACGGCAAGCGCCTTGCCGCTGTCGTTGTCTTGTCGCGTCCGGGAGCTTGTCGCTCACCGGGCCTTGCCGGGGCGCGTGGTGCGCCGCAGCAAGTTCCTTGAACTGCCTTGGGTGGCCTTCCCGACAAGCTCCTCTTCCCGGGGTCTTGGGATGCTTTTGTTAGCCTTCCCGGCAAGCTCCTCTTGCCGGGGTCTTGTCTTCTTAGTTTGTACACTTTGTTCTTGAATGGCTCCAAAGGAACCATGGAGGACCTTGGTGGCCACCCGGCAAGCCTTGCCGCGGGATGCTGCGACTGCCCGTGCACAAGTTCGGGATACTAGGGTACCCCTACTCTAGTACACCAACACTACTCATGTGTTGAGATCAAGACATCCCACTCCTACCATATGAATCTTGATCTCTAGCCTTCCCAAGTTGCTTTCCACTCAAATCTTCTTTCCACCAAATCCAAATCCTATGAGAGAGAGTTGAGTGTTGGGGAGACTATCATTTGAAGCACAAGAGCAAGGAGTTCATTACCTACACACCATTTGTTACTTCTTGGAGAGTGGTGTCTCCTAGATTGGCTAGGTGTCACTTGGGAGCCTCCGACAAGATTGTGGAGTTAACCCAAGGAGTTTGTAAGGGCAAGGAGATCGCCTACTTCGTGAAGATCTACCGCTAGTGAGGCAAGTCCTTCGTGGGCGATGGCCATGGTGGGATAGACAAGGTTGCTACTTCATGGACCCTTCGTGGGTGGTTGCTTCTTCATGGACCCTTCGTGGGTGGAGCCCTTCGTGGACTCGCGCAACCGTTGCCCTTGGGTGGAGCCCTGTGTGGACTCGCGCAACCGTTACCCTTCGTGGGTTGAAGTCTCCATCAACGTGGATGTAGGATAGCACCACCTATCCGAACCACGGGAAAAACATCCGTGTCTCCAATAGCGTTTGATCTTTCCAAACCCTTCCCTTTACATTCTTGCAAGTTGCATGCTTTACATTCCGCTGCTCATATACTCTTTGCATGCTTGCTTGATATGTATTGTGCATGTTGAATTTGTGCCTAAACTCCACTTAAACCGAAAGAGATTAAAAATTGCAACTTTAGCACTAAGTGTCTAATCACCCCCCCTCTAGACACATCTACTTCTAGATCCTACATGATATCAATCCAATCAAATCTTTTTCGTGAGTGGCAAGTTGTCACCTCATAATTTTGAGATGTCCTCTATAAGTCCATATCAAGCTAATCCTTTTCGTTGTTGATAATCCAACAACTCCGTTCTAGCCTTTGCTGGAAGCGTGCGCTGCCAAGATCTTGTTTTCTACTTCGTTCATTCCATTCCATTCTCTCATTTCTTCCGGAGACATTGTGGTGTTGTTCTTTTCACCCATCATCTTGTTTTGTCCAAGATCATGTTCTTTCCTTTGCTTATCCATTCAACCGGAGTGTCGTGTTTTCATTCCAGTTCAATCATCTGATCAAGTTTTACCTCCATTCTCAACAGGAGTGATGTCTGAAATCTTTCTTACCCCTTGTGCCATTTTTTGCAATAGTTCTGGAGGCATTGTGTTATTGTTTTCGTCAAGTATCATCCCATCTCCTCAAATTCATGTTCAATTCCTTCCATTTACAGTCGGAGTGCTGTCCAAATTATATCAGTCTTATTCCTTCTCTATCTTGTTTAACCGGAGTGTCGTGTCCTCTGCTCAAGTTCTTTTCATCGTATCAAGTCTTGCATAACTTCTCAACTGGAGTGCTGCTCGAAGTTGTTCTTCCTTGTCCCTCTTTTCTAACAGAGTGTTTTCAACTTCGTTCATCGCCGTTGTATTCTTTCTCGAAATGGCTTAACCTTTTCAAGGTTCGTGGTTTCACTCGTTTGTCAAAGAAGCAACTTAGTTTTACATCTTCTCTTTCTTTTCCGTTGTTCCTCCGGTGCCATTCTAGATCTCGGGATGAGATCCTCTCGTAGTGGTGGAGTGTTGTAATGCCCCGAGACTGATGTGCCAGGTGTCCTCCAGTTTTTTGCTGTTGTTGCCTTGTCTTGTGCTTGCGTGTCATGCATTGCATACCATGTCATCATGTGCATTGCATCATCATGTTTTCAAAACCTGCATTCGTCCGGGTTCCCCCAGTTCCTTCTATGGTCCGTTCTGAGCCCAGCCACACTTGCACGCGCCCGTGGCATATCCGAAATATTATTTTATAAGTGGCCGGAAAATGTTCTCGGAATGGGTTGAAAGTTGGCATGCGGTGTTGTTATGTTGTAGGTAGGCAGCCTGCCAAGTTTCATCGCATTCAGAGTTCGTTTGATGCCCCAACGGATAACTATAGCGACATTATAGTCGGTCAAAACGTCGGACGTTTTCGGTCTCCGGAAACAGTTGCCGGGCTGCACTCCTCTCCTCTCATCTCAGCCCAACCTCTTTTTACAACCCACCTGCAGCCCACCTAAACCCCCCCCCCCTCCGTTCCGGACCGTCAGATCACGATCGGAGGTTCTGGAGACCCCTCCTAACCCCTAAAACCCTAGCCCCTACCTATAAAAGGAAGCCTCTCTTCCATTTTTGGCAGCAGCCAAACCCCCCTCCTCAAAATCCGCACGCTGCCAGCCTCCTCCCACCTCGAGGGCCGCGCCGCCGCCTTCCCCTCCAGATCCGGCATGCCCGAAGCCCCCTCCACCACTTGGCGCTTCTCCACTGGCTGGCGCCGCCGAAGCCACCGGCCTCCACCTCTACGAGACCGCCATGTGCCCCAGCTCCGCGCCCACCACCGCTGCAGCCCGCCGAGCCCAGGCGCGGCCCGTCCAGGCCCGCGCGGCCGCCCGACCGATGTCGTTCGTTCCTCGCACAGCACGCGCCTCCTCCTGCTCGACCTCGAGCTGGATCGGGGGAGCGCCACCATCACCCCTCCCAACGGCGACCTCGGGCCCCGCCATCGTTGTGCACCTCGCCGGCGTGCCGCCATCTCCCCAGGCCAGGTCACCGCGCCGCTCTTCTTCCTTCCCCTACCTGCCTCCTCCTTCTCCCACTCATCCTCTTTCTCTCTCTCCCGTAGGCACCCGTCATCCGCCTTAGTCGCCCCGCTCACCAGAGCTCCCCACCGGCACCGGAAACGGACGAATCGGGTGGATCCCGTCCGGATCCGCACCTCCGGGCACTCCTCTGTGCCCCGCTGATGTCAAGCCGCCGCCGCCTTCCATGGCTTCCTGCTCGCGCAGGAGCACGAGGAGGACGATGACGTTCCTCCTATCGCCCTGATGGGCCCCGCACCGACCCAGATGGCCAGCTGTGTGGGCTGCCAGGCGCGCCAGGCCCAACACCGCGCCAAGGTCTGAGGCCTAGCACTGCGCCAGGCTGCCCGAGCCCAATGTGAGGAAGCCCATCTTTGGTTTGCTCCTGTAGAGCCCAGTTCGGGCCAGTTTTGCCCTGACTCATGTTTTTTTCCGCGGAGTGATTTATCTATTTATCCAGGAGTTTGCATATTTACAGAAAAACCCTCCCGTTTCATGCATATAATAACTCATCATCTATGCATCGGTTTAAAATGATTTATATATGAAAATTGCTTAGAATTTGTGTAGTTTCATAATATGTCTTTTCCATCCATGTTCAAAATGTTTAAAATGTTGTTTGTTTAAATTTGCTTAAATAACTTGCTAAAATGATTTAATTCATAACTATTTAACCGTAACTCGGTTTGTAACAAACTTTATATGTAAATGGGGTAGAAAAATGCCTAGTTTAACATGGTGGCACCAATTTGCATGTTTAACAACTATAAAATATGGTTTAGGGCAGAACAGTACCAAACCTAATATATGCATATGGGGATTTACCGGAATTGTTGTTCGTTGCTTCCGGCCTCATTTAAACTTGACTAGATAGGTAGTTTTACTTTGCTTCACCCTCTTGCCATGTTTAACAACATTTAATATTGTTGGGTACATAAACGAGATCTAACTAAATAACTTGAATGTGGTGTTTCGTCAATATGCAACGGAGTTGCATATTGAGCTCCACTTAATTTGTAGGGTTATTCGTGCATTTTGCCATGCCATGCCTCATTAAACCGGACATGCATCATACTTGTTTGCGCACCGTGCCATGTTCATGTGTTGGTTGTTTACTATGTTGTGTGCTTCTTTCCGGTGTTGCTTCTTCGGGTTGGTTTCGTTTACGTCGCGTTTGTGAGGACCCGTTCGACTACGTCTGTTTGTCTTCTTCATGGACTCGTTCTTCTTCCTTGCGGGATTTCAGGCAAGATGACCATACCCTCGAAATCACTTCTATCTTTGCTTGCTTAGTTGCTCACTCTTTTGCTATGCCTATGTTGCGATACCTACCACTTGCTTATCATGCCTCCCATATTGTTAAGCCAAGCCTCTAAGCCACCTTGTCCTAGCAAACCGTTGGTTGGCTATGTTACCGCTGTGCTCAGCCCCTCGTATAGCGTTGTTAGTTGCAGGTGAAGATTGGAGTTTGTTCCTTGTTGGAAAATGGATATTTTGTTGGGATATCACAATATCTCTTATTTAATTAATGCATCTATAAACTTGGTAAAGGGTGGAAGGCTCGGCCTTATGCCTGGTGTTTTGTTCCACTCTTGCCGCCCTAGTTTCCGTCATGTCGGTGTTATGTTCCCGGATTTTGCGTTCCTTACGCGGTTGGGTTATAATGGGAACCCCTTGACAGTTCGCCTTGAATAAAACTCCTCCAGCAAGGCCCAACATTGGTTTTACCATTCGCCACCTAGCCTTTTCTTTCCCTTGGGTTCTGCAGACTCAAGGGTCATCTTTATTTTAACCCCCCCCCCCCGGGCCAGTGCTTCTCTAAGTGTTGGTCCAACTGAGCGATGTCCGGAGCTACCAAGGTCAACTCCGGGCTGGCCCACCCGATGTCTTGGTCATCCGGTGTGCCCTGAGAATGAGATATGTGCAGCTCCTATTGGGATTTGTCGGCACATCTGGGTGGCTTTGCTGGTCTTGTTTTACCATTGTCGAAATGTCTTGTAACCGGGATTCCGAGCCTGATTAGGTCTTCCCGCTAGAAGGAATATCCGTCGTTGACCGTGAGAGCTTGTGATGGGCTAAGTTGGGATACCCCTGTAGGGATTTGAACTTTCGAAAGTCGTGCTCGCGGTTATGGGCAGATGGGAATTTGTTAATGTCCGGTTGTAGAAAACCTGAAGTTTATCTCAATTAAAATACATCAACCGCGTGTGTAACCGTGATGGTCTCTTTCTGGCGGAGTCCGGGAAGTGAACATGGTGTTGGACTAATGCTTGACGTAGGTTGTTCTAGGATCACTTCTTGATCATAGATTTCTCGAACATGCTTTGCCTTCTCTTCTCGCTCTCATTTGCGTATGTTTAGCCACCATATATGCTAGTCGCTTGCTGCAGCTCCACCTCATACCTTTACCTTACCTATAAGCTTAAATAGTCTTGATCGCGAGGGTGTGAGATTGCTGAGTCCCCGTGACTCACAGATACTTCCAAAACCAGCTTGCAGGTGCCGTTGAACCGTGCAGATGATGCAACCAAGCTCAAGGAGGAGCTCGATGAAGATCTTGTCCTTTGTGTTGTTCCGTGCTAGTTGATCAGTAGTGGAGCCCAGTCGGGACGATCGGGGATCTGTGTAGCTTTTGGGGTAGTATTCTTTTAATTTGGTTCCGTAGTCGGACCTTGATTGTATCTGGTTGATGTAATGTTTTATTCATGTAATTGTGTGAAGTGGTGATTGTAAGACAACTATGTATCTCTTTCCCTTATGTATTACATGGGTTGTGTGAAGATTACCTCACTTGCGACATTGCTTTCAATGCGGTTATGCCTCTAAGTCGTGCTTCGACACGTAGGAGATATAGCCGCATAGAGGGCGTTACAGATAGCCTAAAGGCTTCCAAGTCACTCATCAAATGACAAATAGATCTAAGAACAAAATTAAGCTGAATGCTTGGTCGAGTAGTGATACGTCTCCAACGTATCTATAATTTTTGATTGCTCCATGCTATATTATCTACTATTTTGGACTATATTGGGCTTTATTTTCCACTTTTATATTATTTTTGGGACTAACCTATTAACCGGAGGCCCAGCCCAGAATTGCTGTTTTTTGCCTATTTCAGTGTTTCCGATAAACAGAATATCAAACGGAGTCCAAACGGAATAAAATCTTCGGGAACGTGATTTTCTCACCGAACGTGATCCAGGAGACTTGGACCCTACTGCAAGGGATGAAATAGGATGTCACGAGGGTGGGGGCGCCCCTCCCTAGGGTGCGCCCCCTGCCTCGTGGGCCTCTCGGTGCTCCACCGACGTACTCCTTCCTCCTATATATACAAACGTACCCCCAAATGATCAGAACAGGAGCCAAAAACCTAATTCCACCGCCGCAACTTTCTGTATCCATGAGATCCCATCTTGGGGCCTGTTCCAGAGCTCCGCCGGAAGAGGTCCGTCATCACGGAGGGCTTCTACACAGTACGGGAAACAAAAGATTTGCCGTCAGTACTGTTCTTTGCCGTCAGCATTTCGTCGGCCAAACGGCAAAGACTAATTTTGCCTACAGCAGCTGACGGCAAAGAACAACTGACGGCAAATCCATACTTTGCCGTCTTTAGAAAAACCACAAACGACAAAGAATCTTTGCCGTCTGTGATTTTTTTCTTTGCCGTCTGTAAAAAAAATCACAGACAGCAAAGATTCTTTGCCGTCTATGGTTTTTTTTTACAGACAGCGAAAAGTCTTTGCCGTCTGTGATTTTTTTACAGACGGCAAAGAGAGCTCTTTTCCGTCCGTAAAAAAATCGCAGAAGGCAAAGAGAAAGCACAGCACGCGGATCGATCCCACGGATCGATGACATGGCGTGATCTGCACCGCCCGCACCCTCCCGTGTCTCTCACAATGCGCGCCCCACGCACATATCCCATCAATCTCTCTCTATCTGATCCCCAAGGCCCACCACGATCTCTCCCACGCCGACCCCATCCTTGTCTCGATCCCCATCTTCTCTGCCACACACCCCACACCCGGTCCAGGCCTCCTCCTCGTCCACTCTTCGTCAACCGCCGCGGTCGATCCCGCCTCGCCGTCGCCTGAGCCGAGGATGGCGCGGGATCCTCCTCGTCCTCCCCTGCTTTTCAGCCCTCGCCGCTCGACCCCACCTCGCCGTCGCCTGAGCCGGAGGCCGCCGCTGGGTCCTCCTCCTTCTCCTCCCCACCCGTGACCCGGCGCCTCCTCCTCCTTCCCTGCTCGTCGACCGCCGCTGGTCGACCCCGCCTCGCCGGCGCGGGATCCTCCTTCCCGCCCACGACCCCACGGCTCCTCCCCTACGCGTCAACCGCCGCCGCCCTTCGACACGGCGGCGCCGTTGCTTTGTCAATAGCTCGCCGGAGCTCCTCCGCAGCACAACCTCCGCCTAGTCAATCCCGCCTCGCCGCTGCCTAAGCCGGAGGCAGCAGAGGGATCCTCCTCCCCGTCCGTGACCCCACATCTCCTCCCGATCCAGGGCTCCATGGCGCCATGGTCAAATTCTCCCGAAGACCATCGTTCGCCTCCTCGAGCTCGAGGCCCGCTCTCGGATCTACGCTGGCAAGGGTCAGTTCATCCATTTTGTAATAGTTTTTTTTTTGTGATGTTTTGTTCGTCTGCTCGTCATCTAAATGGAGAACATTATATCGTGTAAATACTGTGATGATGGATATATAGTACTATGTAAGTAGAGTACTTCTGTAATGTAAAAATCCATTCTTTTGTCATCGCTGTGAAAGATTTTCCCTACGCCTTCGGCCATCTACAGCCCCTGCACCTGTACTGTTGTTTCATTTTTTTAAAATAAAAATATTAGCTTTGCCGTCTAGGTATATGAGGATGACGGCAAAGACATAGACTAGTTGACGGCAAAGTACTTGACGCCGTCCGTCAGCGCGACTGCTCCGTCAGTTGGCACATTTTTGCCGTCTGGCTAGTCCGCTGACGGCAAACCCTATTGACTGACGGCAAACTCTTTGCCATCATCCAGACAAATAGCAGACGGCAAAGTATTCTTTGCCGACTTATCTTTGCCGTCTGACTTTGCCGTCTGCTTCCTGACGGCAAAGTCTTTGCCGTCTGGAATTAGGTCTTTGCCGTCTGTGATCCACAGACGGCAAATTACCTGTTTCCTGTAGTGACATCATCATAGCCCCTCCGATGAAGTGTGAGTAGTTTACCTCGGACCTTTGGGTCCATAGTTAGTAGCTAGATGGCTTCTTCTCTCTCTTTGAATCTCAATACAAAGTTCTCCCCCTCTCTTGTGGAGATCTATTCGATGTAATCCTCTTTTTGCGGTGTGTTTGTTGATCAAGTCTATCTATGAATAATATTTGAATCTTCTCTGAATTCTTTTATGTATGATTGGTTATCTTTGCAAGTCTCTTCGAATTATCCGTTTGGTTTGGCCAACTAGATTGGTAGTTCTTTCCATGGGAGAAGTGCTTAGCTTTTGGTTCGATCTTGCGGTGTCCTTACCCAGTGACAGAAGGGGCAGCAAGGCACGTATTGTATCGTTGCCATCGAGGATAACAAGATGGGGTTTATTTCATATTACATGAATTTATCTCTCTACATCATGTCATCTTGCTTAAGGTGTTACTCTGTTTTTAACTTAATACTCTAGATGCATGTTGGATAGCGGTCGATGAGTGGAGTAATAGTAGTAGATGCAGAATCATTTCGATCTACTTGTCATGGACATGATGCCTATATACATGATCATGCCTAGATATTCTCATAACTATGCTCAATTCTGTCAATTGCTCAACAGTAATTTGTTCACCCACCGTAGAATACTTATGCTCTTGAGAGAAGCCACTAGTGAAACCTATGGCCCCCGGGTCTATTCTTATCATATCAATCGCCATCACTTTAATATTGTTTTGCTTTTTACTTTGCCTTTACTTTTTACTTTGCATCTTTATACCAAAAATATTATATCTATCAGATCTCACTCTCGTAAGTGACCGTGAAGGGCTTGACAACCCCTAATCGCGTTGGTTGCGAGTAGCTACCGCTTTGTGCAGGTACGAGGGACTTGAGTGTGGGCTCCTACTGGATTGATACCTTGGTTCTCAAAACTGAGGGAAATACTTATGCTACTCTGCTGCATCATCTCTTCCTCTTTGGGGAAAACCAACGCAAGCTCAAGACGTAGCAAGAAGGATTTCTGGCGCCGTTGTCGGGGAGTCTACGCAAAAAGTCAATATACCAAGTACCCATCACAATACCTATCTCTCGCATTACATTATTTGCCATTTGCCTCTCGTTTTCCTCTCCCCCCAATTCACCGTTGCCGTTTTATTCGCCCTCTCTCTCTATGCTCCCTCTCTTTTTGCCTCTTTTTTGCTCGTTTGCTTTTTGTTTGCTCGTATGGTTGGAATAGTCATTTATTTATTACTAAACAGAGAACCTAAGATCTATGGATCCTCATCTGCTTGTTAATCTTTTTAAGAGATCCAGTTATGTTGAACCAATTTCTAGTGAGTTTTGTGCACTAGATTATCTTTATGAGGTTTTGCCTGAAATTCGTGAATCTGAAAAGTGTGATGAAGTACTTTATGACGTGATTCACGATAGATCTTTGAATAAAAATCATGATTGCAATGATGATAGTATAAATTCTATTAATGTAAATTGTGCTAATAATATGCAAAACCCTAAGCTTGGGGATGCTAGTTTTGCTATGTCCTCTACTTGTTGCAATGATCATGATTGGGGTGATTCTTCTTATGATCTTGAAAATTTATTTAAGCCCTATGATGAATATGAGATTGATTATAATGTTTGCAATAATATTGAAAGTGGGTTTGCAAGAATGTCAACTTTAGATCCCACATATTTGGAGAATGTTCAATCTTATGAAGTTTTTGATAAAAGTGCGTTTGGAAAGGTCATGACTTTAGTTAATGTTAATCCCACTATCTTGGAAGAGTGTCAACTTTGCATGCATGTGGATCGTGTTGAAAATACTCTATGTGATAGCTATTTTGTTGAATTTGCTTATGATCCCATATGTAATTATTATGAGAGAGGAAAATATGGTTGTAGAAATTTTCATGTTACTAAATTACCTCTCGTTATGTTGAGATTGCTATTGTTTCTTGCCTCTTCCTTGCATATGCTAGTTTTTGCTTGCCTTGATAATTTGTTCGCCTATAAGATGCCTATGCATAGGAAGTATGTTAGACTTAGATGTGTTTGTCACGTGTTTTATGATGCTCTCTTTGTGCTTCAATTATTGTCTTTCATGTGAGTATCATTGAAATAGTATGCCTAGCTATAAGACTTTCAAGAAAAGCGCTTGTTGGGAGACAACCCAATATTTATCCTTTCCTGTTATTCAATAAATAAATTATTTAGCCTCTGTTTTGGTTGTGTTTTTGTGTTTAATTAGTGTTTGTGCCAAGTAGAACCGTTGGGAAGACTTGGGGAAAGTCTTGTTGAGCTTGCTGTAAAAAACAGAAACTTTAGCGCTCACGAGAAATGCTGTCATTTTTATTTGAAGAGTGCTATTTAGTTAATTCTTTTTGAATATGATTAATTGATAAATTCCTCACGTCCAGCAATTTATTTTAGAATTTTTGGGATTCCATATCTTTCGCTAGCTACAGATTACTACAGACTGCTCTGTTTTTGACAGATTCTGTTTTTCGTGTGTTGTTTGCTTATTTTGATGAATCTACGGCTAGTAAAATAGTTTATAATCCATAGAGAAGTTGGAATACAGTAGGTTTAACACCAATGTAAATAAATAATGAGTTCATTACAGTACGTTGAAGTGGTCTTTTGTTTTCTTTCGCTAACGGAGCTCATGAGTTTTCTATTTTGAGTTTTGTGTTGTGAAGTTTTCATGTTTTGGGTGAATTCTTTTGATGGATCATGGAACAAGGAGTGGCAAGAGCCTAAGCTTGGGGATGCCCATGGCACCCCCAAGATAATCCAAGGACACCAAAAATTCAAAGCTTGGGGATGCCCCGGAAGGCATCCCCTCTCTTCGTCCACTTCCATCGGTAATTTACTTGGAGCTATATTTTTGTTCACCAACATGATATGTGTTTTGCTTGGAGCGTCTTGTATTATTTGTGTCTCTGTTTGTTAGTATGACACAATCATCCTTGCTGTACACACCTTTTGAGAGAGCCATACATGAATTAAAATTTGATAGAATACTCTATGTGCTTCACTTATATCTTTTGAGCGTAGTAGTTTTGCTCTATGTGCTTCACTTATACATTTTGAGCATAGTAGTTTTTCTCTATGTGCTTCACTTATATCTTTTGAGCGTTATAATTTTGCTCTATGTGCTTCACTTATATCCTTTGATCTAGATAATTTTGCTCTATGTGCTTCACTTAAATCTTTTAGAGCACGGTGGTGGATTCGTTTTAAAGAAACTATTGATCTCTCATGCTTCACTTAAATTAATTTGAGAGTCTCTTAATAGCATGGTAATTTGCCTAATAATAATATGCTTGGTATTCAAGATTTGCGAAACTTTCTTTTGAGTGTGTTGAATACTAAGAAAAGATTGAAGCATGATAATTGTTTTGAGATACGGATGTGATAATATTAAAGTCATGCTAGTTGAGTAGTTGTGAATTTAAAGAATACTTGTGTTGAAGTTTGTGATTCTCGTAGCATGCATGTATGGTGAACCGTTATGTGATGAAGTCGGAGCATGATTTATTTATTGATGGTCTTCCTTATGAGGGGCGGTCGGGGATGAGCGATGGTCTTTTCCTACCAATCTATCCCCCTAGGAGCATGCGTGTAATACTTTGATTTGATAACTTCTAGATTTTTGCAATAAGTATATGAGTTCTTTATGACTAATGTTGAGTCCATGTATCATACGCACTCCCACCCTTCCACCCTTGCTAGCCTCTCTAATACCACGCAACTTTCGCCGGTATCATACACCTACCATATACCTTCCTCAAAACAGCCACCATACCTACCTATTATGGCATTTCCATAGCCATTCCGAGATATATTGCCATGCAACTTTCCACCATCTAGTTCATCATGACACATCCATCATTGTCATATTGCTTACCATGATCATGTAGTTGACATAGTATTTGTGGCAAAGCCACCGTTCATAATTATTTCATACTTGTCACTCTTGATTCATTGCATATCCCGGTACACCGCCGGAGGCATTCATATAGAGTCATACTTTGTTTTAGTATCGAGTTGTAATCATTGAGTTGTAAATAAATAGAAGTGTGATGATCATCATTCAATAGAGCATTGTCCCAAAAAAAAGGCCAAAGAAAAAAAAGAAGGCCCAAACAAAAGGGGCAATGCTACTATCCTTTTTTTCCACACTTGTGCTTCAAAGTAGCACCATGATATAGCGAGTCTCATATATTGTGCTTCAAAGTAGCACCATGTTCTTCACATAGAGAGTCTCATATGTTGTCACTTTCATATACTAGTGGGAAATTTACGTTATAGAACTTGTCTTGTATATTCCAATGATGGGCTTCCTCAAATTGCCCTAGGTCTTCGTGAGCAAGCAAGTTGGATGCACACCCACTAGTTTCTTTTATTGAGCTTTCATACATTTATAGCTCTAGTGCATCCGTTGCATGGCAATCCATACTCACTCACATTGATATCTATTGATGGGCATCTCCATAGCCTGTTGATACGCCTAGTTGATGTGAGACTATCTTCTCCTTTTTTGTCTTCTCCACAACCACCATTCTATTCCACCTATAGTGCTATATCCATGGCTCATGCTCATGTATTGCGTGAAGATTGAAAAAGTTTTGAAAAAGTTAGAGTATGAAACAATTACTTGGCTTGTCATCGCAGTTGTGCATGATTTAAATACTTTGTGTGGGGAAGATGGAGCATAGCCAGACTATATGATTTTGTAGGGATAACTTTCTTTGGCCATGTTATTTTGAGAAGACATAATTGCTTTATTAGTATTCTTGAAGTATTATTATTTTCTATGTCAATATAAACTTTTGTCTTGAATCTTTCTAATCTGAATATTCATACCACAATTAAGAAGGTTTGCATTGAAATTATGCCAAGTAGCACTCCGCATCAAAAATTCTCTTTTATCATTTACCTACTTGAGGACGAGTAGGAATTAAGCTTGGGGATGCCTGATACGTCTCCAATGTATCTATAATTTTTGATTGCTCCATGCTATATTATCTACTGTTTTGGACTATATTGGGCTTTATTTTCCACTTTTATATTATTTTTGGGACTAACCTATTAACCGGAGGCCCAGCCCAGAATTGCTATTTCTTTGCCTATTTTAGTGTTTCAGATAAACAGAATATCAAACGGAGTCCAAACGGAATAAAATCTTTGGGAACGTGATTTTCTCACCGAACGTGATCCAAGAGACTTGGACCCTACTGCAAGGGATCAAAGAGGAGGTCACGAGGGTGGGGGCGCCCCCCCTAGGGCGCGCCCCCTGCCTCGTGGGCCCCTCGGTGCTCCACCGACGTACTCCTTCCTCCTATATATACACGCGTACCCCCAGACGATTAAAACAGGAGCCAAAAACCTAATTCCACCACCACAACTTTCTATATCCACGAGATCCCATCTTGGGGCCTATTCTGGAGCTCCGCCGGAAGAGGGCCGTCATCACGGAGGGCTTCTACATCATCATAGCCCCTCCGATGAAGTGTGAGTAGTTTACCTCAGACCTTCGGGTCCATAGTTAGTAGATAGATGGCTTCTTCTCTCTCTTTGAATCTCAATACAAAGTTCTCCCCCTCTCTTGTGGAGATCTATTTGATGTAATCCTCTTTTTGCGGTGTGTTTGTTGAGACCGATGAATTGTGGGTTTATGATCAAGTCTATCTATGAATAATATTTGAATCTTCTCTGAATTCTTTTATGTATGATTGGTTATCTTTGCAAGTCTCTTCGAATTATCCGTTTGGTTTAGCCAACTAGATTGGTAGTTCTTGCCATGGGAGAACTGCTTAGCTTTGGGTTCGATCTTGCGGTGTCCTTACCCAGTGACAGAAGGGGCAGCAAGGCACGTACTGTATCGTTTCCATCGAGGATAACAAGATGGGGTTTATTTCATATTGCATGAATTTATCTCTCTACATCATGTCATCTTGCTTAAGGTGTTACTCTGTTTTTAACTTAATACTCTAGATGCATGCTGGATAGCGGTCGATGAGTGGAGTAATAGTAGTAGATGCAGAATCGTTTCAATCTACTTGTCACGGACGTGATGCCTATATACATGATCATGCCTAGATATTCTCATAACTATGCTCAATTCTGTCAATTGCTCAACAGTAATTTGTTCACCCACCGTAGAATACTTATGCTCTTGAGAGAAGCCACTAGTGAAACCTATGGCCCCCGGGTCTATTCTCATCATATCAATCACCATCACTTTAATATTGTTTTGCTTTTTTACTTTGCCTTTACTTTTTACTTTTCATCTTTATACCAAAAATATTATATCTATCAGATCTCACTCTCGTAAGTAACCGTGAAGGGCTTGACAACCCCTAATCGCGTTGGTTGCGAGTAGCTATCGCTTTGTGCAGGTACGAGGGACTTGAGCGTGGGCTCCTACTGGATTGATACCTTGGTTCTCAAAAACCGAGGGAAATACTTACGCTACTCTGCTGCATCATCCCTTCCTCTTCGGGGGAAACTAACGCAAGCTCAAGACGTAGCAAGTAGTTCTCAAATAGCGAAGCATCTGTATGAGTGACTGGTAGATCTTGGTCTATTTTCTTTACCGGCTCACACACAAAATTATATGAGAATGTAAAATATGGCAAAATAGGATAATAATAGTAACTGTCATGAACCATCATCTATATCAGCTCTCCATGATTGTCCACAGTGTGCTTCAAATTTTTTTTCCTGTTGAAGACTTGAATTACTAAAATTGTTGAAAGAATTCAAGGTTAGTCTATTCCAATTTACTTACACATGCAACAAATCTAGCTTGATGAAAGTGTGTACATAACATCAATGATTTTAACTGGTTATTTGAGTTAAATTATATAGAGGAGAGAGTTTGAGGATACAGAGTTATTTACCTAGTGAGTAGGCGTAAGAGGCCTCGGTGACAAAGTTGAATGACATGAAGAAAATAAACAGCCTCACATGCAGTAGAGGACACCTGATATCCCTCAAACAGTTGGTACACCTCCAGCTCTACTAAATCAACCATCACGGAATAAAATCCTGCACTCGAAGATGCAAATCAAAGTCATTCACTTGCTGCATTTCTCAAACTTTCATGCCAGCCAGTCTGTATTTTCAATGTTGGAGTTTGTAGGGTAATTTTTGTCCATAGGTATAGTCTTATGCATGTTTCGCAAGCCAATAACAATGACATAATCATAGAAGGCATGCAATTCCTATAACTGAAGAACATTCTTCTAGTTAACAGAAGTGAATAACCATGAGGTATGGAAAAAGGAAAATACTGACAATATATAACCGTATATATTTTCAGGTTAGGCTCATACAGAACAAAAGGAGCTTTCAGAAGGATGGAAACTGCAGAGGAAAAAATGGGTGAAGAATAATTAAGAGAATTTGAAGATAGAAACTACAGAGAAACGGGTAAATAATTCCGAGAATTTGAAGAGAAGGTAGCTCCAGCCATATGCAACCTTGCCATCTTCTGAAGTTAGCGATAGTTCACCATGCATGGCACTTGTTCGCTTCTGGCCCAGCAATATCAGAATCTTTCAAAGCTTTGTATTAAAAGTTGGGCTTAGTCCTTTCTCTAAAAGTAGGATAAATATCATCAATCAATCTACACACTACAGATCCAATTTGTTCTGGAACATGTAGCCGTTAACTTAGCTCAACCATTACTTCTGCCTATGAGGAAAACAAATTGCGTACAACCAGAAAATCGACTATAATTAGGGATATAAGCCATTGCTAGCCAACTACAACTACATAACTATTTTGGTGGTCTACCCATATAACCTGCCCTACACCAGTTTTCACTCTCTAGAAAAGGGCACCTTAACTGAATAAACAGTAATACATAAATAATATATAGATTAGTCCATTTGAACTACAAAGAATCCTTAGATGACGTGTAGATAGATTGCCTTAGCAGTAGAAAGAAAATATATATTTTACTGTGGATATAAGGTAGATATGTGAGATGGACAAGGGCAGAAAAATTGTCGCTCAGATGCGAGGAACCGTGCTTTGAATGTCTTGCCATCTGTTCATATATAGGAAAGGCAACTCAGCTCCCAGCAGGGCATAGAAAAACATGTAAAAGGGATCCTCAATGCCAATTTTTAAAAATAGAGACGCCGATATATAGACAGGAAAATATATTGCCTCACCCATATGTTGTTACATGAAGGCAAAGAACTATGGGAAGCATCACAAAATATGTTAGTAATGTGGTACTTTTACCAGAAACAAAGTAATTTGGAATTGCACAGCCAAACATATATTAAGTAGATTTTCTTTTGGTTTAATTAGATCTGGCAATAAGCTGTGGATAGCCCATATGATAGCATAATTAAAAATATACTAATATCCTAAGAGATTCCTAGTATAATCATCAAGTGACTTATCTATAAAGATTGGACACTGGATCACATACTTATGCCCCTATAGGGGTGACCGGCAATGAAACTTAACGGTGCCGAGAGAATGAATAGCTTCACCGCTAGTCTGCTGCAGTTTCTTTCACTTGGCAGCTTCACCTCTAGTCTGATGCACTTCTTTCACTTGGGAGCTTCACTGCAGCTCGATCTGAAGCTTCACCAACAATGGCGGCTGGCTGGCTGAACTGATTCAAACTATATTCGATGTGTCTTCTCTTGCACTGCATATTCCAAGGTGAATTGCAGTTTGCTCTTGGCATGAGTTGAGGCGATTGAACGACCTCCTCCTTTGCCAACATGGATTGCATCATCATTGGGTGTTGGGGTACTGGAGATCAGCGGATGGGTCCGACGGCGGGCAGAGTGCACCGGGAAGAAGTGGCTGGAGGCGAAGCCTGCGGGGTTGGGGAAATCATTGTGGAGGTGGAAGAAGCGAGGAGGAGTCCCGATGGCGCCATGGTGGTAGGGCAGGGGGATCCGTCATCGCTGCGTCGAGCGACGCCGGCGGTGGAAGGCCACTGCGGGTCGCCGGCGGTGGTAGGCCGCGGGTGTGAGGGCACTTCGGGTAGGAGTAGACGCGCTGATGGGGTAGGCGGAGGCAGCGCGCGGCGACGGTAGATGGTCCGGTGACACGCGGGGAAGAGGGGACGAGGGCCGGCGACATGCGATGATGAGGTGCAGGGGGCCAGCGGCACGCGGTGAGGTGGGGCGGGGCATGGTAGGAGGTGGGTGGCACGATGGAGGTGGAGATTGGATCGTGCGGCAGCGGCAGCGGATGGCCGGAGAGGCCGCGTGCGGCGGCGGCAGCGGCGCTGGCGTACTCGTACGCATAGAAGGCGAGCCCCCGTGTTCGTGTGTGGAGAAAATTACATCTACAGTAACTGAACTTGACTCTAGGGTTCACTTTGGTCACTGTATTCACGAAATCGCAAGTTACGGTCATCGGGCTCGCTGAACCGGGTCACTATACGGTAACCCATACCGTTTCGGCTCGTATCGGCCCGATTTGACCAGAAACCCGCTTTGCCTCACCAGCTGGACATGACACGTCGAGGGTTTCTTCATCCTCTCCCCTCCCCTGTCGATTCCCCTCTCGTTCCCCTCATCCTCTCCCCTCCCCTAGCGCAATCTCTCACCCCCTCCACTGTCGCTTGGATCCAACAGTTGCCTGAGATCTCCAGTTGCATCCTCTGCTCCCATGTCCGGCGCGGGTAGCTCATCGGGGGCCGGTGCGGGTTGGCTTCCTTTGATCCAATGCCCTGATTGCAAGATTCGCCAGATTAGGCGGTTTGAGTCCACCACTGAAAAGCATCCTGGATGGATCTTGTACAAGTGTATGAATCATAAGGTTAGCACAAGAACATTGACTGGATGTTGTTCTTCTTAATTTGATTTTCAGATTTGTTCTTGATTTGATTTTGAGATTTGTTCTTGATTTTGTCAAATAGGCAGGGAAGAAACCTTGCAACTTTTGGCACTGGGAAGCTAGTTACATTGATTATTTGAAGGTAAATGGACATCTGAGAGGTGAATCTGTGGATAGTAAAGTAGTAGAGATGAAGAAAAAGAAGAACACGACAGAAGTGGATCCTGAAGATATGATGAAGATGCTGCTGCTGCTAAAATCACTTCCAGGAGATGTTACAGACTTGGTTGTTGTAATGAAGATAGCAGTTGTACTGCTATTTGCAATTCTCTTTGTGTTAGTGTTAGTTCTAGTTAGGATGTGATTGTTGTCAATGTTGGCAATTGCTAAGTAAGAAGGAGAATTTTGTGTTGTTTGATGTCAGTGGTAATAGAAACCTTTATGTGGAGACAACTTTGCTGTTGGAAATTGGAGAAGTGGAAAATGTTTCTTCCTTTACTGAACATGCATTTAATAACATGTTGAACACTGACAAGAAGGAATAAGACTGAAATTTAGAAATTTGCAGTTGATAACACAGAACAGTACTGAACTGAACATGCATTTTACTATTGAACAAATGAAGAACATGAATTTGATAACACCATTTCTTTAGCATAACAGAAACTGGTCATTCATAGCTCCTTGATAACACACATAAGTATTTGAAAAGCATACAGTACTGAAGAGAAAATTACATCTACAGTATCTGAACTTGTCTTAACATCTAGAAATTGCAAAATACTTCATCCATTACATTAAATGGTCATTCAGGACCTGAATTCATCAAACATGTTAACTTTCTTGTGCTTATTTGCTGCAGCAGCTGCTTTCTTTTGCAGTGCAATAATTTTCTTTGCTTCCGCTGCTGCTTTCTTCTCTTCTGCAGCCCTCTTCTTTGCCTCCATTAGTTCTTGTTTTTTAGCTGCTGCTGCAAGCTTCTTGGCCTCAAGTTCTTGCTCTCTCTTTTTTCTTGCCTCTGCTTTCAAAGCTTCTTTTTCTTGAGCTTTTTTGGCCTTTTCAGCTTGTTTCTTGGCAAGGGATTCACCTGCTTTTTGCAAAGCAACAGCTTCCCTTTGTGCTAGGATTTCAGCACACCTCTTTTCATGCAATATTTAATTGGCTTGCTTCTTGGCCTCCCTCGTCACTTCAACTCTAGCTGCAAGATTTCCTAATCTTGTTGCAGTGCTGCTACCTACAGATGGCATTGCAGCTCTAGCTTCTTTGAGGAAAGAGCTTTCAGGCAATGGTGTTGGCACCTTTCTTTTCCTTGGTTTAGGAGCCTGTAACAGTAGTGAAACATGAGATGTATTTCACATCAAGATCATATTTTTAACAAGGTTCAATGGATATACCTCATTTCTCATGATTTCCATCATTGAATGTGGATGAAGAGCTCCAATTAGAGGCATGTCATGTTCCTGTGTGACAACAGGCTCCTCACTTGCCTATGTCATTGATGGTCCAGGTGCTTGTTCTTGTGTTGTAGCCTACACATTTGCAACAAGGTTAAATGGATGTATCGAGCACTGAAATATTTGCCAGAAGCTAAAATGGATGTATCGAGCACTGAAATATTAGCCACAAGCTAAAATGGATATATCGGGCACTGAAATATTTGCCAGAAGCTAAAATGGATGTATCGAGCATTGAAATATTAGCCACAAGCTAAAATGGGTATATCGAGCACTGAAATATTTGCAAATGTTACCTGTGACAGAGTAGATTCTTGTTCTTCTTCTTCAAATGTGGCTCTTGGCCTCTTCCTCATTTGCTTCTGCATAGGTTTTGCTGCAGGTAGGCCTTGCTTGAAGGCAGAGCACCCTTTCTTATTATGTCTAGGATTGTTGCAATGGCTGCAATGAATAATTGTGCCATGTCTTGTAATCTTTTTCCCTCCTTTCTTTGCTATTACCTCCTCTGGTTGCATTCTCCTATTCTTGGCCTTTCTCCCTAGTTTCTTCTCATACAAAGGAGGCTTAATTACACAACCACCCATTTTCTGCCACTCCCTCCTGTCTTTGCAAGGCATAATAATGTAAGCATATGCTTTGGAGAAATTGCAAAGATCATAACACTTGTGCACCATTTCCTCGGGATCAATTAGTTCATCTCCATGGCAAGCTATGGAGTGGGGGCAGGGAATGCCAGTTAATTGCCACCTTCTGCATGTGCATGCCTTGAACTGCAACTCTACAATGTACTCCCTCTCCAGCATTAGTAGGGTAACAACTATTAGACCATTCTATGTGCTTCAGAAGCCTTTTCTTGATCTTTGGGCAGATTCGACCATTAAATTTCTTAGCCTCTTGCTGCTTGTTATAATGTCTGCTTGAAAGTTGTGACTTGATTCTATCAATCATGCTGATGATTGGCAAGTCTCTAGCCTCCAAAATATATCTACAAGTATTTGAAGAGATAACACATACTTAATTCATTATGAAGAGAGAACACATAGCAAGTACATGAACAATTGAAGAACACATAGCAAGTACATGAACACATAAATGTACCACTTACTTATTGAAAACCTCACAATTGTTGTTTAGTAAAATATCACATTTGGGCAAATCAGTCTGGAATGCCCTAACCCAAGTGTTAGGCCTCTTCTCTGCAAGCCAAGCATGAGCCTCACTATCAAGAAGTCTCATCTCTTCCATATATTCTTCATACTGATCAGTTGTGGTGCACCTAGCTATCTTCCAGAGCTGGTTTTTCAGAACATCTCCTCTATATTTCTCTCTGAAATTCTGCCAAAGGTGCCTGACACAGAATCTGTGTTCTGAGTCATGAAAATGCTGCTCTACAGCATTTGTTAGGCCCTGCAAGTTTTGTAAGTTAGTCAGTAAGTAAGTGAATATCAGACATGACAGTATGTATGTAAGTAACTATGTACATATCTTTACCTTTTGCTTATCAGACATGACAGTCCATGCTGAGGTGTTCTGAATCCCAAGATCATGTTTCAGTGCTCTCATAAACCAGATCCAAGTGTTAGTATCTTCAACATCTACAATGCAGTGTGCCACAGGATAGATACAATCATTAGGATCCATGCCAACTGCAGACAGAAGCACACCTCCATACTTAGTTTTCAAATGACATCCATCAAAACAAATTATGGGCCTACACCCTGCAAGGAATCCTCTTTTACATGCATCAAAACTGAAGTAGCATCTCTTGAACCTTGATTCATTGTCCAATTGAACGAAAAATGTGCTGCCAGGGTTGGATCTTCTAACTTCATTTGCATAATCCCAAAGCATGTTGTACTGTGCCTCCTCATCTCCATGGATTATCTTCAATGCATATCTCCTTGCTCTGCTTAGTTTACTACAAGAAGCTGCCATATTCCACTCCTTTTGAACTAACCTCCCAAAATTTCTCAAATTCATTCCTTGATCTGCCCTGAAGTGCTCCAAGTACTTTTCTGCAAGATATCTAGCAGTAAATGCCTTTACTTTCCACTTCTTAGAACATTTGTGTTCATCATTGTAACTCTTGATGACCATGCAGTTTGTTCTGCTATCATAACTACACCAAATGTTCCAGGGGCAGTGGGACTGACATTTTGCTGAAATTCTTTTCCTGTCATTTACTGGCAATTTGATGTCAAATCTATTTTTGCAAGCATATTCTCTCACTGCTTTTCTAAACAATTCTGGTGACTGGAAAACTTGTCCAATTTTGAATTGTGGATCATGCAAATCTTCCTTCCTAAAGCTTTTAAATTTGTACTTTGCACCTGCTTCATCATCAGAATCTGGGAGCTCAAGGTCTTCTTCATCTGATCCTTGTACAGGGTCTGACTTTGCTCTAATATGAACATCAGTAGGCTCCTCCACTGTCTCCTCTTTAAGATCATCATCTAAATCACTGACATTATAATCACTATCTGCAATCTCATCAGCATAGTCTGATCCTTGTTCACTCCCATTTACTTCAGCATCAGAAACTGACCCTTCACTGTCATATGCAACAGAGCCATCCTCTTCACCCTGCTCCACATCTTCCTCCTCATTTGCAAATGCTTCTTCTGCTGCTTGCTCTGCAACTGCTTCTTCTGCAGAATTTGTTCCTTCTGGTTCTTGCTCTGCAAGTGCTTCTTCTGTAGCTTGTTCTGTAGCTTCTTCTTCTGCTAGGTCTGCAACATCTGCAATGGTGACATGAGTGACAAACGTACACTGCATTTTTTCCACTGCTTCCTCCTTAATTTTCCTATCCAATAAATCATGCTGAATCTTCTTCTTATGCTTCTCTAGTGCTTCCTCCTTAATGATCTAAATTGGTTTGATAGGACTAACAACAGTAGGCAGGTCTGCTACACATCATCCCAGTCAAACTGCCTGAAACTCTCATCATGATCAAGATACATTTGCAAAAACTTGTGCCCAAATGTTACATGTGCCCTCATGTTAAGACAGTTGTCATTGCAAGTTATCTTCACAAGACCACCTTCAGTCATTGGTTTACCAGGCATGCAGTAATACATTTGCAATCTCCCCTTCACTTCATAGCCCAATTCTTCTACCAGATCTTCTAACTTCTCGACAGTAAGTGTATCCCCCTCCACATAATCATACCACATGTTTTCTCCATTGACATATGCACGATTTTTACCAACTCCAAGGAAATAACCACCAAAATTGATGCAAAGACTGAAGTTTGATAAGTAGTCAATTTCATCTGCAGATTTACATAAAACCCTAGGTTAACTGCCTAAAATCCATAGCAGAACGGAAACCCTAGCAGTAACATCAAAATCTGAAGGCAAATAAGAGCGTGCAACCACCTAATCGACCTCAAATCGATTAGATTCAGAGAGAAAAGGGGGGTTTTACAGAGGTTCAGGGAGAAAACAGGGGTTTACCATACACAGGTGGTGGGTCTCCTTCTGCTCGGCGACGAGGCACCATGGTTCAAGTCGTCGATGAACCCTCTGGCCGCCGTCGCTCCGTCGGTGGATGCCTCCGCCGGCGGCGACGAAACCCTAGCCGATCAGCACCGCGATCGCTTCCCCTTTCCTTTCTCTTCTCCTATGCCTCGGAGGCGTCGATGAAAAGGTGAAGCGTCTCGACCGAACAGGGGGGGAAATGCAAAATAGCTCGGTCGCTGCTCGCTTCTTTAAGTTTTGTCGACGTGTCATGTCCAGCTGGCGAGTCAAAGCGGGTTTCTGGTCAAATCGGGCCGATACGAGCCGAAACGGTATGGGTTACCGTATAGTGACCCGGTTTAGCGAGCCCGGTGACCGTAACTTGCGATTTCGTGAATACAGTGACCAAAGTGAACCCTAGAGTCAAGTTCAGTTACTGTAGATGTAATTTTCTCTCGTGTGTGCATCTGTTTTTCTTTTACAATTCTGCTCGCTCGTGTGTATTTTTTTCTTGCTAGTAAGGCCCAAGCCCATCCACGAAGCTCGTACGCACACACACAGCCACGTGGGCCAGATGTAAGAAAACGATGGTGAATCCTATGGAGACAAAATTTAGTATCACCTTGAATCTTTCCCTAATAATAAAGCACGAGTTGAGTCTCTCGGGTTCACCATCACAATATGTTTCTTCCCGTAAATTTAGGCTTTCGTTATTTTACTTTGCTATCCGAGATGGTACTAATTTCAAACTCGCGGTCCTATTATTCAACTCAATCTGAACCGGTACGAGTACCTCATCTCCTCCTACAACGCGGCCCCGCCACCGCCCCCAGCCATGTTACTGCGCGCCGCCGCCGCCCCCGCCCCTCCGCGACACGCCGCCGCCGCCGCCCCCTGCCCCATCATCACGCGCCGCCACCGCCAGTCCCCACCGCCGCGGTCACCCCTACCTGAAGTGCCCCAACCCGTGCGGCTTTCCACCCCCGGCGCTGCACCTTCCCCAACTCATCTATGTCCTCCTCTATCGCTGCCGCTTCTGCTCTCCATCGTCCGGCAACTCCCTCGAGTCCCACCCTCCCCACACGAGCGCCTCCCAATCCTCCTCCTCTCTGTGTGTGTGCCCGTGCGCTCGATCTGGATCCACCCCTTTTCTGGTTACAGCATAGAGGAGAGCTCACTTCTGCGGTGAGCGTTGATGGTGGCAAGCTGCGAGACGGCTAGATCCTTGTCGGTGAAGGTCGTCATGGCCTCCACCTCTGCCCTGTTGCCGGTGGACTGCTAGACATTGATACATCAATATAGTCTCCTACAACCGTTGTAGAGGAGCGAAAACTTGCACCAGCATCTCCGACACCCTCCTAACCATGACCACTACATGGACAAGAAAGGTACTACTACCTATTCCATACCCCCATCACAAGAAAGGTACTGCTGCTCCCTGTTTTTTTATTATTGTTCCCCTTTTGATTCAAATCCATGAACAAATAAGTTCATGAAGAAGTTCCTATTTTCTCCCTGCTTGATTCAAGTCTGAAAGATTCATATTATGAGAGACTGAAAGATCATATTATTACTTGCTGAACATAGGTATTTTGGATGATAATATATTGTAGAACCTGTACAAGAACATGAGATTTGTTCCCAAATAACATCTTTCCTGTAAAGCTATTTATATAATCTAGACTTGGTTAGTTGTAACTTTTGCTTTCTGTTCTTTCCAAAAAATTATCTAGGTTCAGCTGGTATGACAATTATTTTTTGGGACCTTGGGACTTTTGACTTGATTGGGTCCTCTGGACAAGAGGTGTAATAGTATCTCCTAATTAGCTAATTGGTGTTCACAAAGCTCAGGCTGTGCTCATTTATTTCTCCCAATTGATGTTATTTTTGTATTCTGATTGTGAAATAATGTAGTCCTATAAACGCTATCAGTATGCAGCCATCCATCAAAATTATGTCCTAAACTGCCTATGATCATACACTTGGCTTTAGCTTGATTTAATTTAAAACAAACTTCAACCAGCGAAGAGCTTGCCTGAATTCTACTAGCTCTGCAGTGGTTTGGAACTCAGCAGGAACTTGCAGTTTCCAGTTCCCAGAGAGGCCCTTAGTCACTTAAATTAGCCTTTTGTTTGTTTCATCACTGCAAGGTAGAAGTAAGTTCTGGTGCCAAAAAATCCTCTCTTTTCTGCAGATGCAAGCTTCGTTTCTAATCGGGCATGATGTCGGGCTCATTGTGTTTTTCCAGCAACCTTCAAAACAGAGAGATCGCAATTCCATTCATATCACTTTATGGACCTATTTCACCTTTTGGTCTCCGGCCCTCCTAGCACTTTTCTGCAATACCTAAATCTAACTTTGAGATTCCAACAGTTGTTTAGTGGATGCAAGGTTTTTCTGGGTAATATTTTCTGAATGGCGCAAAGTGTATGACATTACTGCTATGCATCAAAATCATTCAGAAGGGTTTAAGGTTTCAGAAAAAGGACAATATTCTCTTCACAATGATCTTGGTCAAAGTGCATAATACAATTTCTCTATGTAGTAGATTTTTTTATCGGCTAGAGGGAGTTATGGGTAAGCTTAACATAATTGTTATTGTCTATTATTGCTACAGATTGAAATGTTTGCTTCTAGATACTCAAGCATGGGAGGCAGCATGGATTTACTTAGGAAGGGTGGCAGACGCGACCCTGAGGTGTGCACACACATTTACGTGCATTCCTATCTTGACCATGGGAGAAAATTCTATACATGCCAATAGTAGAGAAATGGACAATCATGAGAAAGAGGCGAGAATGAGTTTCTTTTAAGTTTTGTGTCGTGACGTTTTCAAGTTTTGGGTAAGGATTTGATGGACTTTGGAATAAGGGGTGGCAAGAGCCTAAGCTTGGGGATGCCCAAGGCACCCCAAGGTAATATTCAAGGACAACCAAGAGCCTAAGCTTGGGGATGCCCCGGAAGGCATCCCCTCTTTTGTCTTCATTCATCGGTAACTTTACTTGGAGCTATATTTTTATTCAACACATGATATGTGTTTTGCATGGAGTGTCATTTTATTTTCTTTTGTTTTGCTTGCTGTTTGAATAAAATACCAAGATGTGAAATTATTAAATGTTAGAGAGTCTTCACATAGTTGCATAATTATTCGATTACTCATTGATCTTCACTTATATCTTTGGAGTAGTTTGTCATTTGCTCTAGTGCTTCACTTATATCCTTTTAGAGAACGGCGATGGTTTTATATTGAAGAAATAGATGAACTCTCATGCTTCACTTATATTATTTTGAGAGTCCTAAACAGGATGGTAATTTGCTTTGGTTATGAAACTAGTACTAATATGATGGGCATCCAAGATGGGTATAATAAAAACTTTCATATAAAGTGCATTGAATACTATGATGTAGCGACCCGACCTCAAACGGTCAAGTCTTTGTGCTTCAGTGTCATACCTGGATCGGTAATGCTGACACACACAGTACTTCGAAGGATTTATAACAGAGTAGCAATCACACACCTATTACATCGAATGTCTCAAAAGAGAACTTATTACAATAAGTATGGCTTAAGGCCATCTAATTACGATAACAGTGGAAGGCTTGGAAGATAAAGTGAGTCCATCAACTCCAATGACATAGCTAAGTGCATGACAAACGACCTACGACATCTTACTCGTCATTTGAAAAGTCTGCAACATGATACGTTGCAGCCCGAAAACGAGTCAGCACATGGAATGTGCTGGCAAAGTAACACAAGAGAATAATGAACAGATAAATGCTATCACTACATGCATATATGGCTGGTGGAAGCTCTATGGTTATATTGTTTTGCGAAAAGCCAATTTTTTTCCTACAACAAAGGAATATATTTTATTTAATTATCATGGTAGTTGAAACATCATTGAGAAGGTTCCTCCAACTCAATCCCAATTAAAGTAATCATTAACATCCCAACAAATTAATTTAAAGTGATGAGATCAAATCAATAATTCAAGTACCAGATACTCAAGATGTCCATAACCGGGGACACGGCTAACCATGATTAGTTTATACACTCTGCAGAGGTTTGCGCACTTTTCCCCACAAGACTCAATCTTTTTCGTTGGATTTCTCGCACTATAGGGTGTTTGAGAAACGGATGACCGAGACACGGTCTTTCAGAAGCATTAACTCTTTACTCTGGGTGGACCGTTACACCTACTTTCCCCTACATCTACTAGCCCACCACTGAAAGAGGTCACACAACATACTCAACTATGCCAGAGCCCATAATGGCTTGTGGCTGCACACGGAAGTTTCTAGCATGAATAATCTTATGATCCCTTTGAGCCTGGGTGGCGGACCATAGGATGATCACACGGGTACTCTGGGATATCCTAGGACAACACTGGATTCTCCAGGTGCCCACAAGCAATCTACCCATATGTGTATTAAAGTTGCCACCTTAAGTTGAACCATTAATTAACAACTCACATCTATCATGGATACTCTCAAACCCAATCCACGTCTACGAGCATAGCATAGCAGTATAAGCATAACGTAGAAGTAACTCCCAAGGGTTTGATAATAAAACAGGTAATAGGTTCTACCTCATCATCTACTTCCCAAACCCACATGTTAAGAGATCCTACTCATGCAATGTGTGAGGGTTGAAACTAATGCATAAAAACTGGGTGATAAAGGGGTATGATCAAAGTGTTACTTGCCTTGCTGATGATCTGCAAATCCTAAAGACTCGTAGTAGCACGCTTCGCACTCCGGGTGTTCTATCGCAAACAAACAATAACATACATAAGCAACCAAGCAAAGATGCACGGGAAAAAAACTCAAATGAGAATGTCTAACCAGAAAGTTCAACTGAAGAACTCCGGTTTGCAAAAAGAATAAAATCAAACGGAGCAACGAAACTCAAACTACGAAAGAAATAAGATCCGATTACAAATTTGGACTAAAGTCAAATTTTACAGTACCAAAATCTTGTTCAAGTTGGTTAAACGGAAAGAGGTCTTCGAGACAAAGATCTAGGCGCTTGTTTCACCTGATTCGGACAAACGAGCGAAAAGATAAACTAGAACAAAGATTAGGGCAGAAATCGCGATCTAAAATAATCGCGGAAAACCCGTGGAAAAAGAAAACTGACGAACAGGCTAACGAACGAACGTTCGCTATCTGCGGCTAACGGGTGAACAGTGTTCATTAAAACAAACGTACGGACGAACGTCCGCGATTTAACTAAACCGAGAAAAACCGAAAAGAAACCGATCTAAAAACGAACTAGGGTTTCGAAAAAACCGAGCGGTTTTCTCGCGAAAACCGGCGGCGGCGGCTACCTCGGCGAGGTCGGTGGCGTGCGGCAGCGGCGGGACGGTGGCAGGGCGAGGCGGCGGCGCGGCGAAGTGGCGGCGGTGACTTAGGGTTAGGGCAGGGGCGCGGCTTAGCTGGGCCTCGGGGTCGCGGGGGCGCGGCTTATAAGGCCGGCCGGGTCAAGTGTCCAGGTTGGACACGGTCCAGTTGGTCGGTTACCTTTTTTTTAAATAAATCCTGCCGCAGAAAAACAAATAAAAGAAATACTAAGCAGACTTCAAAAATCCTAAACTAAATTTTCACAGTCCTCTAATAATATTGCGGACAAAGTGAACATTTATTTAGACCTATAATGCAATTTTGAAAAATGCAATTTTCCTAATTCAAATAAAATCGCAATAAAACCCAAATAAAATAACTTATTTGATTTTAATATTTTTTCCTCTAATATTTCATTTATTTTGGAGAAGCCATATTATCTCCTCTCATATATTTTAATATGAAATATTTTCGGGGAAGAAAATAATTAAAACCTAATGATCCTATTTCCAAAATTTGAGAAAACTCAAATATGAAAATAACGAAATTCCCAACTCTCTCCGTAGGTCCTTGAGTTGCTTAGAATTTCGAGGATCGCAAAGCAAAAATGCAATAAAATATGATATGCATGAATGACCTATGTATAACATTCCAAATTGAAAATTTGGGGATGTTACATATGAGAAGTTTGATACTTGATGATTGTTTTGAGATATGAAGATGGTGATATTAGAGTCATGCAAGTTGAGTAGTTGTGAATTTGAGAGATACTTGTGTTAAAGTTTGTGATTCCCGTAGCATGCACGTATGGTGAACTGTTATGTGATGAAGTCGGAGCATGATTTATTCATTGATTGTCTTCCTTATGAGTGGCGGTCGGGGATGAGCGATGGTCTTTTCCTACCAATCTATCCCCCTAGGAGCATGCGCGTAGTACTTTGTTTCGATAACTAATAGATTTTTGCAATAAGTATGTGAGTTCTTTATGACTAATGTTGAGTCCATGGATTATACGCACTCACCCTTCCACCATTGCTAGCCTCTCTAGTACCGCGCAACTTTCGTCGGTACCACAAACCCACCATTTACCTTCCTCAAAACAGCCACCATACCTACCTATTATGGCATTTCCATAGCCATTCCGAGATATATTGCCATGCAACTTTCCACCGTTCCATTTATTATGACATGCTTCATCATTGTCATATTGCTTTGCATGATCATGTAGTTGACATCGTATTTGTGGCAAAGCCACCGATCATAATTCTTTCATACATGTCACTCTTGATTCATTGCGCATCCTGGTACACCGCCGGAGGCATTCATATAGAGTCATATTTTGTTCTAAGTATCGAGTTGTAATTCTTGAGTTGTAAGTAAATAAAAGTGTGATGATCATCATTATTAGAGCATTGTCCCAGTGAGGAAAGGATGATGGAGACTATGATTCCCCCACAAGCAGGGATGAGACTTTGGACGAAAAAAGAAGAAGAGACTGCCCAAAAAAATGAGAGAAAAAGAGAGAAGGGGTAATGCTATTATCCTTTTACGACACTTGTGCTTCAAAGTAGCACCATGATCTTCATGATAGAGAGTCTCCTATGTTGTCACTTTCGTATATTAGTGGGAATCTTTCATTATAGAACTTGGCTTGTATATTCCAATTATGGGCTTCCTCAAAATGCCCTAGGTCTTTGTGAGAAAGCAAGTTGGATGCACACCCACTTAGTTTCTTTTGAGCTTTCATACACTTATAGCTCTAGTGCATCCATTGCATGGCAATCCCTACTCACTCACATTGATATCTATTGATGGCCATCTCCATAGCCCGTTGATACACCTAGTTGATGTGAGACTATCTTCTCCTTTTTGTCTTCTCCACAACCACCATTATATTCCACCTATAGTGCTATGTCCATGGCTCACACTCATGTATTGCGTGAAGATTGAAAAAGTTTGAGAACATCAAAAGTATGAAACAATTGCTTGGCTTGTCATCGGGGTTGTGCATGATTTAAATATTTTGTGTGATGAAGATAGAGCATAGCCAGACTATATGATTTTGTAGGGATAACTTTCTTTGGCCATGTTATTTTGAGAAGACATGATTGCTTAGTTAGTATGCTTGAAGTATTATTATTTCTATGTCAATATTAAAATTTTATCTTGAATCTTTCGGATCTGAACATTCATGCCACAATAAAGAAAAATTACATTGAGAAATATGTTAGGAAGCTTTCTTTGGCCATGTTATTTTGATGAGACATGATTACTTTGTTAGTATGCTTGAGGTATTATTATTTTTATGTCAATATTAAACTTTTGTCTTGAATATTATGGATCTGAATATTCTTGCCACAGTAAAGAAGATTACATTGATAAATATGTTAGGTAGCATTCCACATCAAAAATTTTGTTTTTATCATTTACCTACTCGAGGACGAGCAGGAATTAAGCTTGGGGATGCTTGATACGTCTCCAACGTATCTATAATTTTTGATTGTTCCATGCTATTATATTACCCGTTTTGGATGTTTATGGGCTTTATTATACACTTTTATATTATTTTTGGGACTAACTATTAACCAGAGGCCCAGTCCAGAATGTTGTTTTATTACCTATTTCAGTGTTTCGAAGAAAAGGAATATCAAATGGAGTCCAAACGGAATGAAACCTTCGGGAGAGTTATTTTTGGAATGGAAGTGATGACCCACAAGTATAGGGGATCTATCGTAGTCCTTTCGATAAGTAAGAGTGTCGAACCCAACGAGGAGCAGAAGGAAATGATAAGCGGTTTCCAGCAAGGTATTCTCTGCAAGTACTGAAATAAGTGGTAACAGATAGTTTTGTGATAGGATAATTTGTAACGAGCAACAAGTAAATAAAGTGCAGCAAGGTGGCCCAATCCTTTTGTAGCAAAGGACAAGCCTGGACAAACTCTTATATGATGTAAAGCGCTCCCGAGGACACATGGGAATATCGTCAAGCTAGTTTTCATCACGTTCATATGATTCGCGTTCGGTACTTTGATAATTTGGTATGTGGGTGGACCGGTGCTTGGGTGCTGTCCTTACTTGGACAAACATCCCACTTATGATTAACCTCTATTGCAAGCATCTGCAAATACAACAAAAGTATTAAGGTAAACCTAACCATAGCATGAAACATATGGATCCAAATCAGCCCCTTACGAAGCAACGCATAAACTAGGGTTTAAGCTTATGTCACTCTAGCAACCCATCATCTACTTATTACTTCCCAATGCCTTCCTCTAGGCCCAAATAATGGTGAAGTGTCATGTAGTCGATGTTCACATAACACCACTAGAGGAGAGACAACATACATCTCATCAAAATATCGAACGAATACCAAATTCACATGACTACTAATAGCAAGACTTCTCCCATGTTCTCAGGAACAAAAGTAACTACTCACAATGCATAAACATGTTCATAATCAGAGGGGTATTAATATGCATATAGGATCTGAACGTATGATCTTCCACCAATTAAACCAACTAGCATCAACTACAAGGAGTAATTAACACTACTAGCAACCTACTAGCACCAATCCCGGACTTGGAGACAAGAATTGGATACAAGAGATTAACTAGGGTTTTGAGATGACATGGTGCTGATGAAGATGTTGATGGAGATTGCCCTCTCCTGATGAGAGGAGCGTTGGTGATGACGATGGCGATGATTTCCCCCTCCGGGGGGGGGGGGAGTTTCCCCGGCAGAACAGCTCCGCCAGAGCCCTAGATTGATTCCGCCAAGGTTCCGCCTCATGGTGGCGGAGTTTCGTCTGAGAAGATATGGTGGACTCTTATGACAAGAATGGTTTAAGGGTATTTGGAAGCACAAGTAGTATCTCTACTTGGTGCAATGAATTTGGCTAGCATGAGAGGGAAAGGCAAGCTCATCATGTTGGAAGATCCAAGACAATATAATTTATCTCAGATGTAACAAAACATAACCCATTACGTTGTCTTCCTTATCCAATGTCAACTCTTTAGCATGTCATATTTTATTGAGTGCTCACAATCATAAAAGATGTCCAAGATAGTATATTTATATGTGAAGACCTCTCTTTCTTTATTACTTCCTATTAATTGCAACGATGACCAAAACTGTGTTTGTCAACCCTCAATAACTTTTATTCATCATACTCTTTCTATGTGAGCTCATTACTCTCCATAAGACTCATATGATCTCTTTGTTTCTTTTTATTTCTTTTTCTTTTCTTTTATTCCTTTAGGATCATGGCAAAATAACCAAGCCCTTGACTCAACACTAATCTTTATTATATAGCTCACGGACTCGATTACATAGAAGGATAATAAAGCAAAACTCACGACTATATCATACTAAGAACTTTTATTCTACTAGATCAAGATATTACCAAAAGGATCAAACTAAGGAAAACGGTAAAGATAAAGTGATGGTGATACGATACCGGGGCACTCCCCCAAGCTTGGCAGTTGCCAAGTGGAGTGCCCATACCCATGTGATTATGTCTCCTTTCCTGGTGAACAAGGTGGGGTTGCTGATGATGGATAGTCGCACATCGAGCGTAGGAGGTCTTCTAACTTGCGGATAATGCCCTTGAGTGCGATGATATGCTCCTTCAATAAAATATTTTCACGTGTGAGATACTTATTTTGTATAAGAGCCAACTCAATCATCTTGAAAGCTTTGATTTCTGTTGGGGTAAGAAGATTGTGATCTAGTTGAAGGGTGTCTTCTCTTGCTGGAAATTGGTCCTCCATGGCCTTCTTGATCCCTTCATCCTTGTTGATCTCCATAGGTTCTTCTCTTTCAGTTCTATCTTCATTAGCCAAGCATCATTGCCCTCATGGTTGGAGGAGGAGGGAGACGACATAGTGCCTGGCCTTGACAACCCTGACAGAAAACAGCTTGAAAAAAAGATAGGAGATTTTTGCGTGATACGGGAGTCAAAACCCCCAGGAGATTATATAATAAATTTTTACCAACCAAAATACGTGTCGTGTACAAAAACGGAGTCCGGAGAGCCCACGAGGTGCCCACGAGGTAGGGGGCGCGCCCAGTAGGGTAGGGAGCGCCCTCCACCCTCGTGGAGCCCTCGTGTCCTTCCCGGACTACTGCTTATTTTTCTATTTTTCTAAATATTCCAAAATGGAAAAATATTGCCTTAAAAACTGTTTTGGAGTCGGTTTACTTACCGTACCACATACATATTCCTTTTTGGAGTCTAAAACGTTCCGGAAAGTGTCCCTTATGTATTCTTCCAGGGTTACGGTTTCAATAACATTGGTTTCAACATTTATGGGATTACCTGAGATATAGTGTTTGATTCTTTGACCGTTCACCACCTTCGGATTTGTGCCTTCGAAGTTGTTGATTTTTATGGCACCGGAACAGTAGACCTCCTCGATAACGTAAGGACCTTCCCATTTAGAGAGAAGTTTTCCTGCAAAAAATCTTAAACGAGAGTTGTATAGCAATACATAATCACCTACATTAAACTCACGCTTTTGTATCCTTTTGTCATGCCATCTTTTAACTTTTTCTTTAAACAACTTGGCATTTTCGTAGGCTTGCTTCTCCATTCATCAAGTGAGCTAATATCAAATAACTTCTTCTCACCGGCAAGTTTAAAATCATAATTAAGTTCTTTAATAGCCCAATAAGCCTTGTGTTCTAGTTCGATAGGCAAGTGACATGATTTTCCATAGACCATTTTATACGGAGACATACCCATAGGATTTTTATATGCAGTTCTATAGGCCCATAATGCATCATCAAGTTTCTTGGACCAATTCTTTCTAGACCTATTAACAGTCTTTTGCCAAAGTAAATAAAGTGCAGCAAGGTGGCCCAATCCTTTTGTAGCAAAGGACAAGCCTGGACAAACTCTTATATGATGTAAAGCGCTCCCGAGGACACATGGGAACATCGTCAAGCTAGTTTTCATCACGTTCATATGATTCACGTTCGGTACTTTGATAATTTGGTATGTGGGTGGACCGGTGCTTGGGTGCTGTCCTTACTTGGACAAACATCCCACTTATGATTAACCTCAATTGCAAGCATCCGCAAATACAACAAAAGTATTAAGGTAAACCTAACCATAGCATGAAACATATGGATCCAAATCAGCCCCTTACGAAGCAACGCATAAACTAGGGTTTAAGCTTCTGTCACTCTAGCAACCCATCATCTCCTTATTACTTCCCAGTGCCTTCCTCTAGGCCCAAATAATGGTGAAGTGTCATGTAGTCGACATTCACATAACACCAATAGAGGAGAGACAACATACATCTCATCAAAATATCGAACGAATACCAAATTCACATGACTACTAATAGCAAGACTTCTCTCATGTCCTCAGGAACGAAAGTAACTACTCATAATGCATAAACATGTTCATAATCAGAGGGGTATTAATATGCATATAGGATCTGAACGTGTGATCTTCCACCAATTAAACCAACTAGCATCAACTTCAAGGAGTAATTAACACTACTAGCAACCTACTAGCACCAATCCCAGACTTGGAGACAAGAATTAGATACAAGAGATGAACTAGGGTTTTGAGATGAGATGGTGCTGATGAAGATGTTGATGGAGATTGCCCTCTCCCGATGAGAGGAGCATTGGTGATGACGATGGCAATGATTTCCCCCTCCGGAAGGGAAGTTTCCCCGGCAGAACAGCTCCGCCAGAGCCCTAGATTAATTCCGCCAAGGTTCCGCCTCGTGGCGGCGGAGTTTTGTCCGATAAGATGGCTTATCATTTTTTCCATCGAAAGACTCCATGTAGCAGAAGATGGCCACCGGAGGGCCACCAGGGGGCCCACGAGGTAGGGGGTAGGGTGCGCCCCCCACCCTCGTGGGAAGGGTGTGGCCCCCCTGGTGAGGTTCTTGCGCTTAGTATTTTTTATATATTTGGAAAACATCATCCGTGAAGCTTCAGGACTTTTGGAGCTGTGCAGAATAGGTCTCTAATATTTGCTCCTTTTCCAGCCCAGAATCCCAGCTGCCGGCATTCTCCCTCTTCATGTAAACCTTGTAAAATAAGAGAGAATAGGCATAAGTATTGTGACATAATGTGTAATAACAACCCATAATGCAGTAAATATTGATATAAAAGCATTATGCAAAATGGACGTATCAGGAAGCAACCCAGGAGACTTGGAGTAGACGTCAGGGAAGCTTCGAGGAAGCCACAAGGCAAGGAGGCGCCCCCCCCACCCTCGTGGGCCCCTTGTGGCTCCCCTGACCGACTTCTTTCGCCTACATATGTCCATATACCCTAAAAACATCGAGGAACAGAATAGATCAGGAGTTCCGCCGCCAGAAGCCTCCGTAGCCACCGAAAACCAATCTAGACCCGTTCCGGCACCCTGCCGGAGGGGCTAATCCCTCTCCGGTGGCCATCTTCATCATCCCGGCGCTCTCCATGACGAGGAGGGAGTAGTTCACCCTCAGGGCTGAGGGTATGTACCAGTAGCTATGTGTTTGATCTCTCTCTCTCTCTCTCTCTTGTGTTCTTGAGGTGGTACGATCTTGATGTATCGCGAGCTTTGCTATTATAGTTGGATCTTATGATGTTTCTCCCCCCTCTACTCTCTTGTGATGAATTGAGTTTTCCCTTTGAAGTTATCTTATCGGATTGATTCTTTAAGGATTTGAGAACACTTGATGTATGTCTTGCATGTGCTTATCTGTGGTGACATTGGGATATCACGTGATCCACTTGATGTATATTTTGGTGATCAACTTACGAGTTTTGTGACCTCGTGAACTTATGCATAGGGGTTGGCACACATTTTCGTGTTGACTCTCCGGTAGAAACTTTAGGGCACTCTTTGAAGTTCTTTGTGTTGGTTGAATAGATGAATCTGAGATTGTGTGATGCATATTGTATAATCATACCCACGGATACTTGAGGTGACATTGGAGTATCTAGGTGACATTAGGGTTTTGGTTGATTTGTATCTTAAGGTGTTATTCTAGTACGAACTCTATGATAGATTGAACGGAAAGAATAGATTCATGTTATTTTACTACGGACTCTTGAATAGATCGATCAGAAAGGATAACTTTGAGGTGGTTTCGTACCCTACCATAATCTCTTCGTTTGTTCTCCGCTATTAGTGACTTTGGAGTGACTCTTTTTTGCATGTTGAGGGACAGTTATATGATCCAATTATGTTTTTATTGTTGAGAGAACTTTCACTAGTGAAAGTATGAACCCTAGGCCTTGTTTCAACGCATTGCAATATCGTTTACGCTCACTTTTATCACTAGTTACCTTGCTGGTTTTTTTTTCAGATTACAAGTACTCATATCTATCATCCATATTGCACTTGTATCACCATCTCTTCTCCGAACTAGTGCACCTATACAATTTACCATTGTATTGGGTGTGTTGGGGACACAAGAGAATCTTTATTATTTGGTTGCAGGGTTGTTTGAGAGAGACCATCTTCATCCTACACCTCCTACGGATTTATAAACCTTAGGTCATCCACTTGAGGGAAATTTGCTACTGTCCTACAAACCTCTGCACTTGGAGGCCCAACAACGTCTATAGGAAGAAGGTTGTGTAGTAGACATCAAGCTCTTTTCTGACACCGTTGACGGGGAGGTGAGTGCTTGAAGGTATATCTTTAGATCTTGCAATCGAATCTTTTAGTTTCTTGTTTTATCACTAGTTTAGTTTATAAAATTACAAAAAACTGGAATTGCGTTTGCCTCGTACGCTTCATCTTTTTAATATTTTTCGTGAGAATGATGGAAAGGAAAATTGTACTCAAGCGCTAGAAGAAGAAGTCTCTAAAATGTTTGGCACTAAATCTTTGAATGATGAGCATGATTGCAATGTTGTTAGTATGAACTCCTTGAATATCCATAGTACTAATGATGATTGCTCTAGTCATGATGAAAATGTCTCTTATAAGCATGTCAACTTTTGTGGAGTGCATAGAGTTTGCAAGTACACACCAAATAGGTAAGATAGATTTTGCAAGAGGCATAAGTATTTAGAAACCAAATGGTTGCAAGAGAGGCTAGATGTTTGTGCTGAAAATTTAAAATTTCTTCGCCATACTTGTGAACTTTGCAATGAACATGGTCATTTAAATCTCCAATGCAAAGTGTTTCATGATCGTATCATGTCCAAAAATTGTGATGATTTGATTTCCCTTGCACATCATAATGAACTTAGTTTGCTTTTGGGTTATGAAAAATGAAATGTACAACTAAGCATATTGCAGAATATAACCTTGAGAAATTCCTCGATATTGATCTAGAAGAAATTTTTTATGTATTGTGTGGTGAATTGCATTGAAAATCCTTATATTTCCAATTACATAAAGAAAAGAAAACAAATAGAGGATGAAGAGAATACTAATGAAAGGGAAGAGGCTTCCCAATATCCTCCTATTATTTCTTATGTTGAATCAGGTAACGAGGAAGAGCCTTCTATTCAACAAATCTCATCAATAAGGAGCTCCAAAAAGAGGATTGAACCCACACATAAAGTGAAGAATAAAAAGAAAAGACGGAGAAGTAAAGGTGAAAAGGTATCCCTCCCAAATGATGATGCCCCTATTACTCATTGTGATGATGATAATTTCTATACTATTGGTGCTATTCATACTATTAATGATGAGAGTGATTATGCTTATGATATGAAAAGGCCCAAGCTTGGGGATGCTATGTTTGATGAGAATGACATGTTTGATAATATATTTGCTGCAATTAATGTTTGTCCCAAGCTTGGGGATGCTATGTTTAATGAACATGATATTTCTAGCCTCCCGAGTTTTGATATGCAAATTTGTTATGATGATAGCATGCCTCCTACTTATGATGATTATATTGATGAAAGTGGGTTTGGAAGAGTTTCAACTTTAGGAAGTAATGATACCACTATTTTGGAGGATGTTGGATCTTATTGTGATAATTATGAAAGTGGATTTGGAGAGTTCATGACTTTATTTAGTAATGATTCCACTATCTTGGAAGAGGTTTCAATTGATTGTGATGAGAACAAAGTTGCTACTTGATACATCTCCGTCCTATCTACTTTTCCAAACACTTTTGCCCTTGTTTTGGACTCTAACTTGCATGATTTGAATGGAACTAACCCGGACTGACATTGTTTTCAGCAGAATTACCATGGTGTTATTTATGTGCAGAAACAAACGTTCTCGGAATGACCTGAAACTTCACAGAGCCACTTTTCAGAAAATAATAAAAAATACCTGCAAAAGATGAAATCCAGGGGGCCCACCACCTCTCCACGAGGGAGGGGGCGCGCCTGCCCCCCTAGGGTGTGCCCCCTACCTCGTGGGCCCCCTGTTGCCTCTCCGACTCCAACTCCAACTCCATATATTGAGTTTCGGGGAGAGAAAAATCAGGGAGAAGAAATCATCGCGTTTTACGATATGGAGGCGCCGCCAAGCCCTAGAACCTCTCGGGAGGGCTAATTTGGAGTCCGTGCGAGGCTCCGGAGAGGGGAATCCGTCGCCATCGTCATCATCAACCATCCTCCATCACCAATTTCATGATGCTCACCGCCATGCGTGAGTAATTCCATCGTAGGCTTTCTGGACCGTGATGGGTTGGATGGGATCTATCATGTAATCGAGTTAGTTTTGTTAGGGTTTGATCCCTAGTGTCCACTATGTTCTGACATTGATGTTGCGATGACTTTGCTATGCTTAATGCTTGTCACTAGGGCCCGAGTGCCATGATTTCAGATATAAACCTATTATGTTTTCATCAATATATGAGTGTTCTTGATCCTATCTTGCAAGTCTATAGTCACCTATTATGTGTTATGATCCGTTAACCCCGAAGTGACAATAATCGGGATACTTACTGGTGAAGACCGTAGTTTGAGGAGTTCATGTATTCACTATGTGTTAATGCTTTGTTCTGGTTCTCTATTAAAAGGAGGCCTTAATATCCCTTAGTCTCCGTAAGGACCCCGCTGCCACGGGAGGGTAGGACAAAAGATGTCATGTAAGTTCTTTTCTATAAGCACATATGACTATATTCGGAATGCATGCCTACATTATATCAATGAACTGGAGCTAGTTCTGTGTCACCCTAGGTTATGACTGTTACATGATGAACCGCATCCGGCATAATTCTCCATCACCGGTCCATTGCCTATGAGCTTTCCATATATTGTTCTCCTCTTATTTAGTTTTCCGTTGCTATTGCTATCATAACTACAAAATACCAAAAACATTACTTTTACTACAGTTACCTTTTGCTACCGTTACCACTACTATCATATTACTTTGCTACTAAACACTTTGCTGCAGATATTAAGTTTCTAGGTGTGGTTGAATTGACAACTCAGCTGCTAATACTTGAGAATATTCTTTGGCTCCCCTTGTGTAGAATCAATAAATTTGGGTTGAATACTCTACCCTCAAAAACTGTTGCGATCCCCTATATGTGACGCCCCGAGACCGACGCGCTAGGTGTCTTCCAGTTATTCACCGTCATTGCCATGTCATTTGCTTGCGTGTTGCATTTCATCATGTCATCATCCGCATTGCATCATCATGTTTTCAAAACTTGCATCCGTCCGGGTTCCCCCAGTTTCCGTCCGTTGGCCGTTCTGAGCCCAGACACACTTGCACGCGCCCGCGGCACCTCCGAAATATTATATTATAAGTGGCCGGAAAATGTTCTCGCAATGGGTTTTAAAGTTGGCATGCGGTGTTGTTTTGTTGTCAGTAGGTCTCCTGCCAAGTTTCATCGCTTTCGGAGTCCGTTTGATGCCCCAACGTTTAACTATAGCGACAATATAGTCGGTCAAAACGTCGGACATTTCCGGTCTCCGGAAACGGTTGCCGGGTTGCTTTCCTCCTCTTTCTTCTCAGTCCAACCACACACTTGACCTTGTCCATCAAATCCTCTTTGCACAGTGCATCGACCCCCTCGCGCGTCCAAAAGCTGTCCCGAACCCGACCCGGATAGTCATCACCGTTGGGTCCGGAACATCCCCAAACATCTACAAAATATCACGGTTTTCTTATTTGGACTCATTTATTCTCGACCGTCCAATTTTGATCGGAGGGTCCAAACCTACCCCTTTTTGTCCCTATAAATAGTCCACCTCTATCCAAATCAGACCAAGACCTAATTTCTAGGGATCCTCCCCTGTCCAATCCCCGCCGCCGCCACTCTCCTTGTTTTCAGCGTCGAGCCAACCAGCCCCCTCCCCTCGATCCAACTCCACCTCACCCGATGCCTCCTCCTCCCTCTTTGATCTAGAGAAGTGGAGCTCCTCTGTGGCCCGAGCCCCTCCAACAAGCATCAACTCCTCTTGTTGATGCCTCTACTCTGACGACCGCGCTGCCGAACCAGCAGATGAGCACTATCCCCGTCCTCCTCCTTATCCCCTCGTTCCCTTCTTCTCTTCCCCCTCAAGATCTGTTGAAACAGCCGCTATTTCTTCTGCAGATCCCACGCCATGGCTGTCCTCTTCTTCGGGTCAAGGTGCCGGCCGCCGGATTCGATCCCTCTCGGCAACCTCTCCGTCATGGCCCCCTCCGCCGCATGGAGCTCTGCCTCACCGGATCCCTACCGGGCCTCCGTTCTCTGCTGCTCATCTACATCGCGCCGCCGCAAGTCCCCTGTCTCCAGCACCGCCGCAGCTTGGAGCAGACATGGTGGCATCGTCCTCCTCTGAACCCCGCCGTCCTCGTCTTCTTGCGCGGACAGCCGCCTCGACAGCGACCTCCAGGACCACTACCGCGCCCTGCTTCTTCCTTCCTCCTCGAAGAGATGCCCCTCACCTCGGCCTCCTCTGCGCCTGCACTTGAGGCCCGAGCTCCTCCGGCTTGACCCCGTCCGCCGAGCTCCCTGCCGCACCGGAGACCCGCCGCTTCCCTTCCTGCATCACCGCCAAGGCCCCGTCGCCGGAGTCACGTGCATCGTCGTGACTATTGACCGGTCCTGCTGCTGCATTTTCTTTTTGAGGGAGACGAGCGCCTCGACCTGAAGCCCGTGTCCCTGCCTCGTGTTGACCTCGCCCTGCCTCCACTCGATCTTCCTACGAGGCCCAGCTCCAGCACAACGGACGGCCAAGCTCCGCAGCGCCACCCTGGTCCAGCACCGAATCCGGCCCGTTTTGGCCCAATGTGAGCCGTTTCCCCCTAGCCCAGTTCAACTCAGTTTCAGCCCACCATGCATTTTTTTCTGCCTGCGATTTTATGATTTATCCAAAATTGCATAATTACAGTAAAGCCCCTGTTCTTCTTGCATTTAATAACTCACTAACCATGCATCACATGGAAAAACTTAATATATGAAACTTGCTTAGAATTTTGTGTAGATTAATAATTTGCCACTTTCATCTATGTTTAAAATGTTGTTTGTTTAAATTTGCTTAAATAACTCGTTAAAATGCTTTATTTCATAACTAAATAACCGTAGCTCGGTTTCAAATAATCTTTATATGTAAATGGGGTGGGAAAATGCCTAGTTTAACACGGCGGATTTACTTTGCATGTTTAATAACTCTAAAATTGTGTATAGGGCAGAACAGTACCAAACCTAATATATTCACATGAGGAGTTTCCGGACTTGTTTCTTGTTGTTCCGGCCTCATTTAAACTTGCCTAGATAGGTAGTTTTACTTTGCTTCACCCCTTGCCATGATAATCAACATTTAATATTGTTGAGTACATAAACGGGAGAGAACTAAATAAGTCATGTGGTGTTTCGTCAATATGCAACTCGTTGCATATGGAGCTCCACTTAATTTGTAGGTTTGCTTGTGCACTTTGCCATATTGCCATGCCTCATTAAACCGGACATGCATCATACTTGATTGTGCATCATGCCATGATTATGTGTTGGTTGTTTACTATGTTGTGTGCTTCTTTCCGGTGTTGCTTCTTCGGGTTGGTTCCGATAACGTCGCGTTTGTGAGGATCCGTTCGACTACGTCCGTTTGTCTTCTTCATGGACTTGTTCTTCTTCCTTGCAGGATCTCAGGCAAGATGACCATACCCTCGAAATCACTTCTATCTTTGCTTGCTAGTTTCTCGCTCTATTGCTATGCCTACGCCGCGATACCTACCACATGCTTTATCATGCCTCCCATATTGCCATGTCAAACCTCTAACCCACCTTGTCCTAGCAAACCATTGTTTGGCTATGTTACTGGTTTGCTCAGCCCCTCTTATAGCGTTGGTAGTTGCAGGTGAAGTTGAAGTTTGTTCCATGTTTGGAACATGGGTATGTTGGGATATCATTATATCTTGTTTACTTTAATGCATCTATATACTTGGTAAAGGGTGGAAGGCTCGGCCTTATGCCTGGTGTTTTGTTCCACTCTTGCCGCCCTAGTTTCCGTCATACCGGTGTTATGTTCCCTGATTTTGCGTTCCTTACACGGTTGGGTTATAATGGGAACCCTTTGACAGTTCGCTTTGAATAAAACTCCTCCAGCAAGGCCCAACCTTGGTTTTACCATTTGCCACCTAGCCTTTTTCCCTTGGGTTTCTGGAGCCCGAGGGTCATCTTTATTTTAACCCCCCCCCCCCGGGCCAGTGCTCCTCTGAGTGTTGGTCCAAACTAGAGCCCCTTGCAGCGCCACCTCGGGGAAACTTGAGGGTTGGTTTTAGTTGTACGGACTGCTCATCCGGTGTGCCCTGAGAACGAGATATGTGCAGCTCCTATCGGGATTTGTCGGCACATTCAGGCGGCTTTGCTGGTCTTGTTTTACCATTGTCGAAATGTATTGTAACCGGGATTCCGAGTCTGATTTGGTCTTCCTGGGAGAAGGAATATCCTTCATTGACCGTGAGAGGTTGTGATGGGCTAAGTTGGGACATCCCTGCAGGGTTTTGAACTTTCAAAAGCCGTGCCCGCGGTTATGGGCAGATGGGAATTTGTTAATGTCCGGTTGTAGAGAACTTAACACTTAACTTAATTAAAATGCATCAACCGCGTAAGTAGCCGTGATGGTCTCTTCTCGGCGGTGTCCGGGAAGTGAACACGGTTCTTCTGTTATGCTTGAACGTAAGTAGTTTTAGGATCACTTCTTGATCACTTCTAGTTCACGACCGTTGCTTTGATTCTCTTCTCGCTCTTATTTGCGTATGTTAGCCACCATATAAGCTAGTGCTTGCTGCAGCTCCACCTCACTACCTTTTCCTTCCCATAAGCTTAAATAGTCTTGATCGCGAGGGTATGAGATTGCTGAGTCCCCGTGACTCACAGTTTACTTCCAAAACCAGTTTCAGGTGCCGATGATACCAGTGCAGGTGACGCAACCGAGCTCAAGGAGGATCTCGATGAAGATCGTGTGCGTTGTGTTGTTTCATTTCCAGTTGATCAGTAGTGGAGCCTGAAGGAAATATGCCCTAGAGGCAATAATAAAGTTATTATTTATTTCCTTATATCATGATAAATGTTTATTATTCATGCTAGAATTGTATTAACCGGAAACATAATACATGTGTGAATACATAGACAAACAGAGTGTCACTAGTATGCCTCTACTTGACTAGCTCGTTAATCGAAGATGGTTATGTTTCCTAACCATAAACAAAAGATTTGTTATTTGATTAACGGGATCACATGATTAGGAGAATGATGTGATTGACTTGACCCATTCCGTTAGCTTAGCACTCGATCATTTAGTATGTTGCTATTGCTTTCTTCATGACTTATACATGTTCCTATGACTATGAGATTATGCAACTCCCTTTTGCCGGAGGAACACTTTGTGTGCTACCAAACGTCACAACGTAACTGGGTGATTATAAAGGTGCTCTATAGGTGTCTCCAAAGGTACATGTTGGGTTGGCATATTTCGAGATTAGGATTTGTCACTCCGATTATCGGAGAGGTATATCTGGGCCGTCTCGGTAATGCACATCACATAAGCCTTGCAAGCATTGCAACTAATGAGTTAGTTGTGAGATGATGTATTACGGAACGAGTAAAGAGACTTCCCGGTAACGAGATTGAACTAGGTATTGAGATACCGAAGATCGAATCTCGGGCAAGTAACATACCGATGACAAAGGGAACAACATATGTTGTTATGCGGTCTGACCGATAAAGATCTTTGTAGAATATGTAGGAGCCAATATGAGCATCTAGGTTCCGCTATTGGTTATTGACCGGAGACATGTCTCGGTCATGTCTACATTGTTCTCGAACCGTAGGGTCCGCACGCTTAAGGTTTCAATGATAGTTATATTATGAGTTTATGAGTTTTGATGTACCGAAGGAGATCGGAGACCCGGATGAGATCCGGGACATGACGAGGAGTCTCGAAATGGTCGAGAAGTAAAGATTGATATATTGGACGACTATATTCGGACATGGAAAGGTTCCGAGTGATTCGGGTATTTTTCGGAGTACCGGAGAGTTACGGGAATTCGCCGGGGAGTATATGGGCCTTATTGGGCCATACGGGAATAGAGGAGAGAGGCCAAAAGGAAGGAGGCCTGCGCCCCCCCCTCTGGTCCAAATTGGACAAGGAGCGCAGCCCCCTTTTCCTTCTTCCTCTCCCCCTCTTTCCCCTTATCCTACTCCAACAAGGAAGGAGTCCTACTCCCGGTGGGAGTAGGACTCCCCTTGGCGCGCCCCCTCCTAGGCCGGCCGCCCCCTCCCCCTTTGATCCTTTATATACGGAGGCAGGGGCACCCCTAGAGACACAAGTTGATCTTCGTGATCATTCCTTAGCCGTGTGCGGTGCCCCCCTCCACCATATTCCACCTCAGTCATATTGTAGCGGTGCTTAGGCGAAGCCCTCCGATGGTAGAACATCAAGATCGTCACCACGCCGTCGTGCTGACGGAACTCCTCCCCGATGCTTTGCTAGATCGGAGCCCGGGGATCGTCATCGAGCTGAACGTGTGCCAAGAACTCAGAGGTGCCGGAGTAACGGTGCTTGGATCGGTCGGATCGTGAAGACGTACGACTACATCAACCGCATTGTCACAACGCTTCCGCTGTCGGTCTACAAGGGTACGTAGATCACACTCTCCCCTCTCGTTGCTATGCATCACCATGATCTTGCGTGTGCATAGGAAATTTTTTGAAATTACTACGTTACCCAACAGAGCCCAGTCGGGGCGATCGGGGATCCAGCATTTGGGGTTGTCTTTATTTTGGTTCCGTAGTCGGACCTTGATTGTGTCTGGATGATGTAATGCTATATTTATGTATTGTGTGAAGTGGCGATTGTAAGCCATCTCTTTATCCCTTTCTTATTCAGTACATGGGATGTGTAAAGATTACCCCTCTTGTGACATGCCTACTATGCGGTTATGCCTCTAAGTCGTGCTCCGACACTTGGGAGATATAGCCGCATCGTGGGTGTTAGAAGTTGGTATCAGAGCCTTCCCCGACTTAGGAGCCCCCTGCTTGATCGAATCGCTGGCGTTGTTGAGTCTAGAAAAATGTTTTGAGTCTTTTAGGATTATATATATCGGAGAGTAGGATTCTTTGTACTCCTCAGTCCCTTTGTCGCTCTGGTGAGGCCTCCTGGCGTAGAGTTTTGACTCTTCTCTTCTCAAATTTCACTAAAAAAATTTAGGATCACACGGGTATCTTGGAATTGTTCTGATGGTTTTGTGACGAGAACATTGTTCTTGGTGCCTCCTGACATTTAGGGGTTGTGGCAGTGTCCCGGGGAGTTGAGCTCCGAGGTGTTGTCATCACAATTTTATCGTTGCAGTTCTGGAATACCTGAGTTTCGCCGACATCGAAAATCTCCTTTATGCAGTTGTTGGTGAGATAACCTCGACGCCACCCAGTACTGGGGCGGGAGTTCGGTAGTATTGCCATAACTCGTATAACGGATGCTTTTCGAAGGTTGAGGTAAATGATTTCCGAAGGTTTCTTGGTTATGTGTTGAAGGATGGATACAGCTGGATTTAGGATTTGCTAGTTTTGGGTGAGATATTATGCTTCCCCTGTATCCCCAACACCTGATTGCATAACCAGAAAGTTTCGGGAGTTTATAAGTGGGAATTCAAGTAGATCCTAGGATATCTTTCCGACAGATGCATGATATGAGATTGGGGTTCGACGTCTAGTGGTCTGCCTATCCATGGTTGGTTTTAAAGTGGTCTCGTTGTGTCTTAAAGAGTCCTTGGCTATGCTGACTCGGGGACGCTTCGTATGTCATGTGCACTGCCTTGTACATGATGGTGCTGTACGATCGAGCCCGTGTGGGCCCCACCACAAAAATTTCAGACGAAATCTCTATCATATGTTTGTTACGGCTTATTCTGCAAGTCAATCCTTGTTTTGTTTTGATTGTGGTATTCGAGTTGCTTCCAAGTCAAGTGTTGATTCCATATATTTCTGAAATGGTGTTCTCATACTCCTATGTGAATACTAATCCTTCTTGATCTTCGAGTTTTCCATCTCAATTTCTTCTGAACCGGTGTGTCTCTCTTCAAGTGGATCCGATCGTTTTCAACATCCGCAGGATCAACTCAAGTTTTTCTCAACGGTGTTTGTTTCATCCGTCCCAAGTTGTCTTTGTTTTTTCCCCCCCCCCCCCCCTTTTTTTTCAAGGACTTAGATTTCTTATTCAAGTATCCTTTTATTGATGGGAAGTCTGTCCATTCTTTTCTGTCAATGTTCTTACCCGGTGGTTCTCATGAAGATGCTCTACTAGTTCATCATTCTTCGTTCTCTTTCTTCTACAGTGGCTTCAATTCAAGCTTTCGGTGTTTGATCACATTCTTTTCCTTGTTTCAAATGTTTTCTCGTGCCGGTGCACCTCTTAATCATCCACTTCTCGCTATTCAATTGTTCCGGAGTGCTCAAGATATCTCAGAGATTCGTGTTTCCACTCTGCTTTCATTCTAGCTCTTTCGAGGATGTTATCTCATTCAAGCCATTTAATTCAACCGGCGCAATCTATCTTTTAAATCATCAACAGTGTTTCTCTTGAGTGGGCCCTAACCCACAGGTCTTTTCCCAGGATCTTACCTGACTCTTCTATTTTCTCGGAGCTATTCTCAAATCTTCTAAAGTTTGACGTAAGAATGAATTGTCATCAGTCCAATGTATTCCTCCAAGATCTTTCAAATTCTTTTCATCATTGGTTCATCCTTTCTAATTTTCATTCCTGAGTGCCTCAACACTTCATGGTGGTGTTTCCCATCGTCATTCTCTGCTTTTGAAGACCGAAGAAGAGTTTCTCTTAAATCTTGCTCCATTCTCTTCAAGTTGTGTAGTTCAAGTTTGATGCCAACCTCTCATAATTGTTTTCGATTGTGAGAATGCTTTCCACCCATCCGGAGCAATTAAGGAGTCTTTTCAGTTTGATTCTCCAGAGCCCATCAAATCAGAATTATTCATTCCAGCCTTCAGCTCTCGTTCTCCAAATCTTACCGGTGCCTCGTTCAATTATTCTCTAATAAGCTCATGATCTCTTTGTTCACTTTTATCTAAATTCTCTCAAGTATCTTCATTCGTTTTCCAATTCTACCCGGTGATTTGTTCCTTTGCTACTTTCATTTTCAATTCATACGGTGGTTTGTTCAAGATTTTTCTTCTTTCTTATCATATCAATTTATCCGTTGTTTCAATCATACCGGTGGTTCGTTGAAGACCTTCTCAAGTTCACGCTATATCTCTCTTCAATCTTTTCAAGAAGAATAAGTAGTATGCCAAGCCCGTTGCTTGTCATCAATTTAAATTGGTGAAGGATAAGCATAATATAATTCTTATTCTTGTTTCATCGAGTAAATTCAATTCTTTATTCTGGAGGTTCATCAAATTCTCGGTTGCAATTGATTCATCTTTTCTTTTCCGGATTTCCATGTTGTCCACTTTATATCGTCGCGAAGATCCATCTAAATCATTGCAAGGCTTCAATCTTATTCTTTTCATCCTTCAATTATTTTGGATCATTCTTTTATTACCGGAGTTCTTCACGGGGGTTCTACATGGTGGTTCATCAAGGTTTATTTTCATTCTTCAATTGTTCATCAAGAGTTCTCTCGAAGCTATGATCCATCAAGCTATACTTCAACCATTCTTCATCTTGCATTTCGAAGTGCAATTCGTTCTACCTTATCTTTTGAGGTGGTGTTATGTCATTTTTGACAATTGCTTTGTGTTTCATGATTCAAAAGTTGTCCCGAATGACATATTTTAAACCCATCATTTTCAATTCATTCATGAGATCCTTTGCAACCCATCAATCTCTTCTTTAGGGTTATCTTGGATTATATTTCACCTAAAGCTTTCCCTAAGGATTATTGCTATTTATGGTGCTCATAAATCATCCAAGTTCTTCTTTTATCCCCCGGTGAAATAAGTTTCTCGTCTTCTTGGGGATATCAATCCAATCTTTTGTTTATGTAGTGGTAGAATTTCAGCTCATTCTTTTGAGATGTTCTCCTTAAGCCCACTACAAGTTTGTTCATTTTGTTGTGGTTTTCCAACAACTCTGTATTAACCTTCTTGGAAGGGTGATTTCCAAGCTCATTTGTGGCAGAACTTGGCATTTTCTTCTCCATTATTTTATTCCAATGATATATCTTTTATTCTTCCTTCCGGAGGCATTGTGATGTTTCTCTCTTCTCTCATCATCTCAAGTTGTGAGGATCGTGTTCTTTTCGTACTTATCCATTTAATCGGAGTGTTGTGGCTATCATTCCTCTTCTAACCGGACTCTCATCCAAGTGCTTTCATTTTGCCAAGTTCATATTCTATACCTTCCATTTCCAACCGGAGTGTTGTCGTATTTGATCTTTATCGTTCCTTGTACATCTCTTTTCAACCGGAGTGCTGCCCGAATTTGTTCTTCCTTTTTTCTCTTTTCTAACGGAGAGTTTTCAACTTTGTTCATCTTTGTTTGATTCTTTTGTTCAATTTGTTCAACCTCGCAAGGTTCTTTGGTTTCACTCGTTTGTCAAAGAAGCAACTTTGTTTTACCCCTTCCTCTTCCGTTTCTCTCCGGTGCCATCCTAGATCTCGGGTCGAGATCCTCTCGTAGTGGTGGAGTGTTGTGACGCCCCGAGACCGACGCGCCAGGTGTCTTCCAGTTATTCACCGTCGGTGCCATGTCATTTGCTTGTGTGTTGCATTTCATCATGTCATCATCCTGTTGGAAATATGCCCTAGAGGCAATAATAAATTAGTTTTATTATATCATATTTCATTGTTCATGATAATCTTTTATTATCCATGCTAGAATTGTATTGATAGGAAACTCAGATACATGTGTGGATAAATAGACAACAGCATGTCCCTAGTAAGCCTCTAGTTGACTAGCTCATTGATCAATAGATGGTTACGGTTTCCTAACCATGGACATTGGATGTCGTTGATAACGGGATCACATCATTAGGAGAATGATGTGATGGACAAGACCCAATCCTAAGCCTAGCACAAGATTGTGTAGTTCGTTTGCTAAAGCTTTTCTAATGTCAAGTATCATTTCCTTAGACCATGAGATTGTGCAACTCCCGGATACTGTAGGAGTGCTTTGGGTGTGCCAAATGTCACAACGTAACTGGGTGGCTATAAAGGTACACTACAGGTATCTCCGAAAGTGTCTATTGGGTTGGCACGAATCGAGACTGGGATTTGTCACTCCCTGTAAACGGAGAGGTATCTCTGGGCCCACTCGGTAGGACATCATCGTAATGTGCACAATGTGACCAAGGAGTTGATCACGGGATGATGTGTTATGGAACGAGTAAAGAGACTTGCCGGTAACGAGATTGAACAAGGTATCGGGATACCGATGATCGAATCTCGGGCAAGTACAATACCGCTGGACAAAGGGGATTGAATACGGGATTGATTGAATCCTCAACATCGCGGTTCATCCGATGAGATCATTGTGGAACATGTGGGAGCCAACATGGGTATCCAGATCCCGCTATTGGTTATTGGCCGGAGAGTTGTCTCGGTCATGTCTGCATGGTTCCCGAACCCGTAGGGTCTACACACTTAAGGTTCGATGACGCTAGGGTTATTAGGAAGACTTGTATGTGATTACCAAATGTTGTTCGGAGTCCCGGATGAGATCCCGGACGTCACGAGGAGTTCCGGAATGGTCCGGAGGTAAAGATTTATATATGCAAAGTTGTTGTTCGGATTCCGGGAAAAGTTCGGTTTTTCCGGTATTGTACCGGGAAGCTTCCGGAAGGTTCTGGAGGATTCCGGAGGGGTCTGGAGGTTCGGAAAATGTTCCACCACGTCCAATACAGCAGCATGGGCTGTAGGGGGCGCCCTAACCTTAATGGGCCAAGGGCACCAGCCCCCCAAGGCCCATGCGCATGGGAGAGGGGAAACCCTAAGGGGGAGGGCCTCCACTTGACTTGGGAGGCACTCCTCCCCCCCTTGGCCGCCGCCCCCAACCCTAGATGGGATCTAGGGGGGCTGGCCCCCCTCTCTCCCCACCTATAAATAGTGGAGGGGTGGGAGGGCGGCCACACCCTTGAACCTGGCGCAGCCCCTCCCCTCCAATACCTCTCCTCCTCCGCGTGAGCTTGGCGAAGCCCTGCTGGAGAACTGCCACTCCATCACCACCACGTTGTCGTGCTGCTGTTGGACTCTCTTCCTCAACCTCTCCCTCCTCCTTGCTGGATCAAGGTGTGGGAGACATCTCCGTTCCGTACGTGTGTTGAACGCGGAGGTGCCGTCCGTTCGGCGCTAGGATCATCGGTAATTTGGATCACGACGAGTACGACTCCATCAACCCCGTTCACTTAAACGCTTCCGCTTAGCGATCTACAAGGGTATGTAGATGCACTCTCCTTCCCCTCATTGCTAGATTACTCCATAGATTGATTTTGGTGATGCGTAGAAAATTTTAAATTTCTGCTACGACCCCCAATAGTGGCATCATGAGCTAGGTCTATGCGTAGTTTCTATGCACGAGTACAACACAAAGCAGTTGTGGGCGTCGATTTTGTCAATTTACTTGTCATTACTAGTCTTATCTTGATTCGGCGGCATCATGGGATGGAGCGGCCCGGACCGACCTTACACGTACTCTTACGTGAGACTGGTTCCACCGACTGACATGCACTAGTTGCATAAGGTGGCTAGCGGGTGTCTGTCTCTCCCACTTTTGTCGGATCGGATTCGATGAAAAGGGTCCTTATGAAGGGTAAATAGAAATTGGCATATCACGTTGTGGTTTTGGCGTAGGTAATAAACGTTCTTGCTAGAAACCTATAGGAGCCACGTAAAAACTTGCAACAACAATTAGCGGACGTCTAACTTGTTTTTGCAGCATATGCCTTGTGATGTGATATGGCCAAAAGGATGTGATGAATGATATATGTGATGTATGAGATTGATCATGTTCTTGTAATAGGAATCACGACTTGCATGTCGATGAGTATGACAACCGGCAGGAGACATAGGAGTTGTCTTAATTTATTTATGACCTGCGTGTCAACATAAACGTCATGTAATTACTTTACTTTATTGCTAAAGCGTTAGCCATAGTACTAGAAGTAATAGATGACGAGACAACTTCAAGAAGACACGATGATGGAGATCATGATGATGGAGATCATGGTGTCATGCCGGTGACAACGATGATCATGGAGCCCCGAAGATGGAGAACAAAAGGAGCAAAATGATATTGGCCATATCATGTCACTATTTGATTGCATGTGATGTTTATCATGTTTTACATCTTATTTGGTTAGAACGACGGTAGCTTAAATAAGATGATCCCTCACTAAAATTTCAAGAAAAGTGTTCCCCCTAACTGTGCACCGTTGCGAAGGTTCGTTGTTTCAAAGCACCACGTGATGATCGGGTGTGATAGATTCTAACGTTCGAATACAACGGGTGTTGACGAGCCTAGCATGTACAGACATGGCCTCGGGACACATGCGAAACACTTAGGTTGACTTGACGAGCCTAGCATGTATAGACATGGCCTCGGAACACGGAAGACCGAAAGGTCGAACATGATTCATATAGAAGATACGATCAACATGAGATGTTCACCGTTGATGACTAGTCCGTCTCACGTGATGATCGGACACGGCCTAGTCGATTCGGATCATGTTTCACTTAGATGACTAGAGGGATGTCTATCTGAGTGGGAATTCATTAAATAATTTGATTAGATGAACTCAATTATCATGAACATAGTCTAAATTGTCTTCGCAAATATGTTGTAGATAAATAGCTCACGTTGCAGCTCCCTGCTTCAATACGTTCCTAGAGAAAGATTAAGTTGAAAGATATTGTAAGCAATGATGCGGACTAGGTCCGTAGTCCGAGGAGTGTCCTCACTGCTACACAAAAGGCTTACGTCTTTGATGCACCGCTCGATGTGCAAACCCCTACAACGTCGTCTGTGGATGTTGTGAACACCTGGCAGACACATTCAGATGACTACTTGATAGTTTAGTGCACCATACTTTATGGCTTAGAATCGGGATTCCAGTGACGTTTGAACGCCATAGAACATATGAGATGTTCCAAGAGCTGAAATTGGGATTTCAGGCTCATGCCCGTGTAGAGAGGTGTGAGACCTCTGACAAGTTCTTTTGCCAACAAGATGGAGGAGAATAGCTTAGCTAGTGAGCATGTTCTCAGAATGTCTGGGTGCTACAATCACTTAAATCAAGTGGGAGTTAAACTTCCAGATAAGATAGTGATTGATAGAGTTCTCTAGCCACTATCACTAAGCTGCTAGATCTTCGTGATGAACTATGACATGCAAGGGATGGAGTTGATCCCGGAGCTGTTCGCGGTGCTTAAGACCGCAAAAGGTAGAAATCAAGAAGGGGCATCAAGTGTTGATGGTTTAACAAGACCACTGGTTTCAAGAAGGGCAAGGGCCAGAAGGGAAACTTCATGGATGGCAAACCAGTTGCCGCTCCAGTGAAGGAACCCAAGGTTGAACCCAAACCCGAGACTAAGTGCTTCTATTGTAAGGGGAACGGTCACTGGTAGCGGAATTACCCCAAATGCATGGTAGATAAGAAGGCTGGCAACTTCAACAAAGTATATACGTGTTATTAATGTGTACCTCACTAGTACTCCTGGTAGCACCTGGGTATTGGATACCGGTTCAGTTGCTATTATTGGTGACTTGAAGCAAAAGCTACAGACTAAACGGAGACTGGCTAAGGGCGAGGTGACGATGTGTGTTGGAAGTGTTTCCAAAGTTGATGAGATCACCATCGCACACTCCATCTGCCTTCGGGATTAGTATTGAACCTAGATAAATGTTATCAGGTGTCTACGTTGAGCATGAATATGATTAGATCATGTTCATTGCAATACGGCCATTCATTTAAGTTAGAGAATAATGGTTATTCTGTTTACATGAATGATACCTTTCATGGTCATGCACCCTATGTGAATGGTTCATTGAATCTCGGTCATGGTAATACACATGTTCACGCCAAAAGATGTAGAGTTAATAACGATAGTACCGCTTTCTTGTGGCACTGCCTCTTAGGTCATATTGGCGTAAGATGCATGAAGAAACTCCATGTCGATGGATGTTTGGAGTCACTTGATTTTGAATCGCTTGACACATGCGAGCCATGCCTCATGGGCAGGATGACTAAGACCCCGTTTTCAGGTACAATGAAACGGGCAAGTGACTTGTTGGAAATCATACATGCTGATGCGTGTGATCCAATGAGAATTGAAGCGTGCGGTGGATATCGCTATTTTCTCATCTTCACTGACGATTTGAGTAGACATAGGTATATTTACTTAATGAAGCACAAGTCTGAAACGTTTGAAAAGTTCAAGCGATTTCAGAGTGAAGTTAAGAACCATCATAACAAGAAGATCAAATTCCTACGATCTGATCGATGAGAATTTCTGAGTTATGAGTTTGGCAATCACTTAAGACATTGTGGAACTGTTTCACAGTTCAAGCCACCTGGAACACCAGAGGGTAATGGTGTGTCCGGACGTCGTAATCAAACCTTATGAGATATGGTGCGATCTATGATGTCTCTTATCGATCTACCATTTTCATTTTGAGGTTATGCGTTAAAGACGGCTGCATTCACTTTAGATAGGACACCATCTAAGTCCGTTGAGACGACATTGTGTGAACATTGGTTTGGCAAGAAACCAAAGTTGTCGTTTCGTAATGTTTGGGGCTGCGATGCTTAAGGCTTCAGCGAGAGAAGCTCGAACCCAAAGCGGACAAACACATCTTCATAGGATACCCAAAGGTGACAGTTGGGTACACCTTCTATCTCAGATCCGAGGGCAAATTGTTTTTCGCTAAGAACGGGTCCTTTCTTGAGAAGGAGTTTCTCTCGAAAGAATTGAGTGGGAGGAAGATAGAACTTGATGAGGTTGTCGAACCTTTACTTCAACCAGAGAGTGATGCAACACAGAAAGATGTTTTTTGTGGCGCCTACGTCTGTTGAATAGGAAGTTAATGATAGTGATCATGAAGCTTCGGATCAAGTTGCTATCGAACCTTGTAGGTCGACAAGGATATGTACTACTCCTAAGTGGTACGGTAATCCTGTCTTAGATATCATGTTGTTAGACAACAATGAACCTACGAGCTATGGAGAAGCGATGGTGGGCCCGTATTCCGACAAATGGTTAGAAGCCATGAAATCCGAGATAGGATCCATATATCAGAACAAAGTATGGACTTTGGTGGACTTGCCGGATGATCTGCAAGCCATTGAGATAAATGGATCTTTAAGAAGAAGACACGCGTGGGCGGTAATGTTACCGTCTATGAAGCTCGACTTGTGGGAAAGAGTCTTTTCACAAGTTCAAGGAGTTGACTACGATGAGAATTTCTCACCCATAGCGATGCTTAAGTCCGTCGGAATCATGTTAGCATTAGCTGTATTTTTCGATTATGAAATCTAACAGATGGATGTCAAAAACAAGTTTTCTTACCAGTTTTCGTAAGAAAGAGTTGTATGTGATACAATCAAAGTTTTGTCGATCCTGAGGACGCTAAAAGGTATGCTGGCTCCAGCAATCCTTCTATGGACTAGAGAAAGCATCTCGGAGTCAGAATATATGCTTTGATAGAGTGATCAAAGCTTTTAGGTTTATACAATGTTTGCTAGAAACTTGTATTTACAAGAAAGTGAGTGGGAGCACTACAACATTTCTGATAAGTATATGTGGATGACATATTGTAGATCCGAAATAATGTAGAATTTCTGGAAAGCATAAACGGTTGTTTGAAGAGTGTTTTCAAAGGAAGACCTGGATAAAGCTGCTTACAAATTGGGCATCAAGATCTATAGAGATAGATCAAGACGCCTGATGATACTTTCAAAGAACGCACACCTTGACATGTTTTGAAGGAGTTCAAAATAGATCAGTCAAAGAAGGGGTTCTTACCTGAGTTGTAAGGTGTGAAGTTGAATAAGACTCAAAGCTTGACCACGATAGAAGAAAGAGGAAGGACGAAGCTCGTCCCCTATGCTCTTGTCATAGGCTCTATACGGTATGCCATGCTGAGTACCGCACCTGATGTGTGCCTTGCCACATGTCTGGCAAGAGGGTACAAAGGTGATCTAGGACTGGATCACCAGATAGCGGTCGAAATTATCCTTAGAGGAATAAGGAAATGTTTCTCGGTTATGGAGATGATAAAGAGTTCGACATAAAGAGTTACGTCAATGCAAGCTTAACACCTATCCGGATAGCTCTGAGTAGAGATACCGGATACGTATAATGGAGCAACAATTTGGAATAGCTCCAAGTGGAACGTGGTAGCAGCATCTACGATATGACATAAAGTTTTGCGAAATACATAGAGATCTGAATATGGCAAGACCTGTTGACTACAACCTCTCTCACAAGCATAACATGATCAAACCCAGAACTCATTGAGTGTTAATCACATAGTGATGTGAACTAGATTATTGAGTCTAGTAAACTCTTTGGATGTTGGTCACATGGCAATGTGACCTGTGAGTGTTAATCACATGGCGATGTGAACTAGATTATTGACTCTAGTGCAAGTGGGAGACTGTTGGAAATATGCCCTAGAGGCAATAATAAATTAGTTATTATTATATCATATTTCATTGTTCACGATAATCGTTTATTATCCATGCTAGAATTGTATTGATAGGAAACTCAGATACATGTGTGGATAAATAGACAACAACATGTCCCTAGTAAGCCTCTAGTTGACTATCTCGTTGATCAATAGATGGTTAAGGTTTCCTAACCATGGACATTGGATGTCGTTGATAACGGGATCACATCATTAGGAGAATGATGTGATGGACAAGACCCAATCCTAAGCCTAGCACAAGATCGTGTAGTTCGTTTGCTAAAGCTTTTCTAATGTCAAGTATCATTTCCTTAGACCATGAGATTGTGCAACTCCCGGATACCGTAGGAGTGCTTTGGGTGTGCCAAACGTCACAACGTAACTAGGTGACTATAAAGGTACACTACATGTATCTCCGAAAGTGTCTGTTGGGTTGGCACGAATCGAGACTGGGATTTGTCACTCCGTGTAAACGGACAGGTATCTCTGGGCCCACTCGGTAGGACATCATCATAATGTGCACAATGTGACCAAGGAGTTGATCACGGGATGATGTGTTATGGAACGAGTAAAGAGACTTGCCGGTAACGAGATTGAACAAGGTATTGGGATACCGACGATCGAATCTCGGGCAAGTACAATGCCGCTGGACAAAGGGAATTGAATACGGGATTGATTGAATCCTCGAAATCGTGGTTCATCCGATGAGATCATCGTGGAACATGTGGGAGCCAACATGGGTATCCAGATCCCGTTGTTGGTTATTGGCCGAAGAATTGTCTCGGTCATGTCTGCATGGTTCCCGAACCCGTAGGGTCTACACACTTAAGGTTCGATGACGCTAAGGTTATTAGGAAGACTTGTATGTGATTACCGAATGTTGTTCGGAGTCCCGGATGAGATCCCGGACATCACGAGGAGTTCCGGAATGGTCCGGAAGTAAAGATTTATATATGGAAAGTTGTTGTTCCGATTCCGGGAAAAGTTCGGTTTTTTCCGGTATTGTATCGGGAAGCTTCCGGAAGGTTCCGGAGGATTCCGAAGGGGTCCGGAGGTCCGGAAAATGTTCCACCACGTCCAATACAGCAGCATGGGCTGTAGGGGGCGCCCTAACCTTAATGGGCCAAGGGCACCAGCCCCCACCCAAGGCCCATGCGCATGGGAGAGGGAAACCCTAAGGGGGAGGGCCTCCACTTGACTTGGGAGGCACTCCTCCCCCCCTTGGCCGCCGCCCCCAACCCTAGATGGGATCTAGGGGGGCCGGCCCCCCTCTCTCCCCACCTATACATAGTGGAGGGGTGGGAGGGCGGCCACACCCTTGAACCTGGCGTAGCCTCTCCCCTCCAATACCTCTCCTCCTCCGCGTGAGCTTGGCGAAGCCCTGCCGGAGAAATGCCACTCCATCACCACCATGCCGTCGTGCTGCTGTTGGACTCTCTTCCTCAACCTCTCCCTCCTCCTTGCTGGATCAAGGCGTGGGAGACGTCTCCGTTCCGTACGTGTATTGAATGCGGAGGTGCCGTCCGTTCGGCGCTAGGATCATCGGTGATTTGGATCACGACGAGTACGACTCCATCAACCCCGTTCACTTGAACGCTTCCGCTTAGCAATCAACAAGGGTATGTAGATGCACTCTCCTTCCCCTCGTTGCTAGATTACTCCATAGATTGATTTTGGTGATGCATAGAAAATTTTAAATTTCTGCTACGATCCCCAACACATCCGCATTGCATCATCATGTTTTCGAAACTTGCATCCGTTTGGGTTCCCCTAGTTTCCGTCTGTTGTCCGTTCTGAGCCCAGACACACTCGCACGCGCCCGCGGCACCTCTGAAATATTATTTTATAAGTGGCCGGAAAATGTTCTCGGAATGGGTTGAAAGTTGGCATGCGGTGTTGTTATGTTGTTGGTAGGTCGCCTGCCAAGTTTCATCGCTTTCGGAGTCCGTTTGATGCCCCAACGTTTAGCTATAGCGACAATATAGTCGGTCAAAACGTCAGACGTTTCCGGTCTCCGGAAACGGTTGCCAGGTTGCTTTCCTCCTCTTTCTTCTCAGTCCAACCACACACTTGACCTTGTCCGTCAAATCCTCTTTGCACAGTGCATCGACCCCCTCGCGCGTCCGAAAGTTGTCCCGAACCCGACCCGGATAGTCATCACCGTTGGGTCCGGAACATCCCCAAACATCTACAAAATATCACCGTTTTCTTATTTGGACTCCCTAACCTGTTTATTCTCGGCCATCCAATTTCGATCAGAGGGTCCAAACCTACCCCTTTTTGTCCCTATAAATAGTCCACCTCTGTCCAAATCAGACCAAGACCTAATTTCTAGGGATCCTCCCCTGTCCAATCCCCGCCGCCGCCACTCTCCTTGTTTTTAGCGCCGAGCCAACCAGCCCCCTCCCCTCGATCCAACTCCACCTCACCCGATGCCTCCTCCTCCCTCTTTGATCCAGAGGAGTGGAGCTCCTCCGTGGCCCGAGCCCCTCCAACAAGCATCAACTCCTCTTGTTGCTGCCTCTACTCCGACGACCGCGCTACCGAACCAGCAGATGAGCACTATCCCCGTCCTCCTCCTTCTCCCCTCGTTCCCTTCTTATCTTCCCCCTCAAGCTCTATTGAAACAGCCGCTGTTTCTTCTGCAGATCCCATGCCATGTTTGTCCTCTTCTTCGGGTCAAGGTGCCGGCCGCCGGATTCGATCCCTCTCGGCAACCTCTCCGTCCTGGCCCCCTCCGCCGCATGGAGCTCTGCCTCGTCGGATCCCTACCAGGCCTCCGTCCTCTGCTGCTCATCTACATCGCGCCGCTGCAAGTCCCCTGTCTCCAGCGCCGCCGCACCTTGGAGCAGACATGGTGGCATCGTCATCCTCTGAACCCCGCCGTCCTCGTCTTCTTGCGCGGCCAGCCGCCTCGATAGCGACTTCCAGGACCACCACCGTGCCCTACTTCTTCCTTCCTCCTTGAAGAGATGACCCTCACCTCGGCCTCCTCTGCGCCTGCACTTGAGGCCCGAGCTCCTCCGGCTCGACCCCGTCCGCCGAGCTCCCTGCCGCACCGGAGACCTGCCGCTTCCCTTCCTGCATCGCCGCCAAGGCCCCATCGCCGGAGTCACGTGCATCGTCGTGACTGTTGACCGGCCCTGCTGCTGCGTTTTCTTTTCGAGGCAGACGATCGCCCCGACCTGAAGCCCGCGTCCCTGCCTCGCGTTGACCTCGCCCTGCCTCCACTTGATCTGCCTACGAGGCCTAGCTCCAGCGCAACGGACGGCCCAGCTCAGCAGCGCCACCCTGGTCCAGCACCGAATCTGGCCCGTTTTGGCCCAATGTGAGCCGTTTCCCCCCAGCCCGGTTCAACTCAGTTTCAGCCCACCATGCGTTTTTTTCTACCTGCGATTTTATCATTTATCCAAAAATTGCATAATTACAGTAAAGCCCCTGTTCTTCTTGCATTTAATAACTCACTAACCATGCATCACATGGAAAAACTTAATATATGAAACTTGCTTAGAATTTTGTGTAGATTAATAATTTGCCACTTTCATCTATGTTTAAAATGTTTAAAATGTCGTTTGTTTAAATTTGCTTAAATAACTCATTAAAATGCTTTATTTCATAACTAAATAATCATAGCTCGGTTTTAAATAATCTTTATATGTAAATGGGGTGGAAAAATGCCTAGTTTAACACGGTGGCTTTACTTTGCATGTTTAATAACTCTAAAATTGTGTATAGGGCAGAACAGTACCAAACCAAATATATGCACATGAGGAGTTTCCGGACTTGTTTCTTGTTGTTCCGGCCTCATTTAAACTTTCCTAGATATGTAGTTTTACTTTGCTTCACCCCTTGCCATGATAATCAACATTTAATATTGTTGAGTACATAAACGGGAGAGAACTAAATAAGTCATGTGGTGTTTCGTCAATATGCAACTCGTTGCATATGGAGCTCCACTTAACTTGTAGGTTTGCTTGTGCACTTTGCCATATTGCCATGCCTCATTAAACCGGACATGCATCATACTTGATTGTGCATCATGCCATGATTATGTGTTGGTTGTTTACTATGTTGTGTGCTTCTTTCCGGTGTTGCTTCTTCAGGTTGGTTTCGATAACGTCGCATTTGTGAGGATCCGTTCGACTACGTCCGTTTGTCTTCTTCATGGACTTGTTCTTCTTCCTTGTGGGATCTCAGGCAAGATGACCATACCCTCAAAATCACTTCTATCTTTGCTTGCTAGTTGCTCGCTCTATTGCTATGCCTATGCCGCGATACCTACCACATGCTTTATCATGCCTCCCATATTGCCATGTCAAACCTCTAACCCACCTTGTCCTAGCAAACCATTGTTTGGCTATGTTACCGCTTTGCTCAGCCCCTCTTATAGCGTTGCTAGTTGCATGTGAAGTTGAAGTCTGTTCCATGTTTGGAACATGGGTTTATTGGGATATCATTATATCTTGTTTACTTTAATGCATCTATATACTTGGTAAAGGGTAGAAGGCTCGGCCTTATGCCTGGTGTTTTGTTCCACTCTTGCCGCCCTAGTTTCCGTCATACCGGTGTTATGTTCCTTGATTTTGCGTTCCTTACACGGTTGGGTTATAATGGGAACCCCTTGTCAGTTCGCTTTGAATAAAACTCCTCCAGCAAGGCCCAACCTTGGTTTTACCATTTGCCACCTAGCCTTTTTCCCTTGGGTTTCTGGAGCCCGAGGGTCATCTTTATTTTAACCCCCCCCCCCCGGGCCAGTGCTCCTCTGAGTGTTGGTCCAAACTAGAGCCCCTTGCAGCGCCACCTCGGGGAAACTTGAGGGTTGGTTTTAGTTGTACGGACTGCTCATCCGGTGTGCCCTGAGAACGAGATATGTGCAGCTCCTATCGGGATTTGTCGGCACATTCGGGCGGCTTTGCTGGTCTTGTTGTACCATTGTTGAAATGTCTTGTAACCGGGATTCCGAGTCTGATTGGGTCTTCTTGGGAGAAGGAATATCCTTCGTTGACTGTGAGAGCTTGTGATGGGCTAAGTTGGGACACCCCTGCAGGGTTTTGAACTTTCGAAAGTCGTGCCCGCGGTTATGGGCAGATGGGAATTTGTTAATGTCCGATTGTAGAGAACTTGACACTTAACTTAATTAAAATGCATCAACCGCGTGTGTAGCCGTGATGGTCACTTCTCGGCGGAGTCCGGGAAGTGAACACGGTTCTTGTGTTATGCTTGAACGTAAGTAGTTTCAGGATCACTTCTTGATCACTTCTAGTTCATGACCGTTGCTTTGCTTCTCTTCTCGCTCTTATTTGCATATGTTAGCCACCATATATGCTAGTGCTTGCTGCTGCTCCACCTCACTACCTTTTCCTACCCATAAGCTTAAATAGTCTTGATCGCGAGGGTATGAGATTGCTGAGTCCCCGTGACTCACAGTTTACTTCCAAAACCAGTTTCAGGTGCTGATGATACCAGTGCAGGTGACGCAACCGAGCTCAAGGAGGAGCCCGATGAAGATCGTGTGCATTGTGTTGTTTCGTTTCCAGTTAATCAGTAGTGGAGCCCAGTCGGGGCGATCGGGGATCTAGCATTTGGGGTTGTCTTTATTTTGGTTCCGTAGTCGGACCATGATTGTGTCTCGATGATGTAATGCTATATTTATGTATTGTGTGAAGTGGCGATTGTAAGCCATCTCTTTATCCCTTTCTTATTCAGTACATGGGATGTGTAAAGATTACCCCTCTTGCGACATGCCTACTATGCGGTTATGCCTCTAAGTTGTGCTCTGACACGTGGGAGATATAGCCGCATCGTGGGTGTTACACTATACTTGTGGGTTATCAAGACTATTTTCTGGCGCCGTTGCCGGGGAGCATAGCTCTATTCTTTGAGTCACTTGGGATATATATCTGCTTATCATTATGAAGAACTTGAGAGATCCAAAAACCAAGATCTATCCCTCAACTACGAGGGGGGTAAGGAACTGCCTTCTAGCTCTGCACTTGATTCACCTTTTGTTATGAGTAAGTTTGCGACACCTACACCTGCTTCTGCTATTCGTTCTGATATGTCGCATGTTATTGATGATGCCACTTCTGCTATGCATGATACTTATGATGAAACTACCTCTATGCCTGATACTACTATGCCACTTAGGGATTTTCTTGATGAACAACTTGCTAGGGCTAGAGAAATTAAAAATATTGAATCTGATGACATTGATGAAAGTGATGATGAAGAATCACTTGTTATTCCTAAGGGTTATGTTTTTGATCAAGAAGCTTCTTTAGCTATTTTAGCTTGGAAAAATAGAAATGAACTCAAAAGGTTATTAGCTAAATGGAGTAAGCAGTCTCTAAATGCTAGAATGAAACCTGACCCTACTTTTGCTACTTCACCTATCTTTGTTACTAATAAGGATTATGAATTCCCTGTTGATCCTGATATAATTACTTTGGTTGAATCTGATCCTTTTCATGGTTATGAATATGAAACTGTTGTGGCACATCTTACTAAGTTGAATGATATAGCCACTCTGTTCACTAAAGATGAGAGAACTCGTTACTTTTATATCCTTAAAATATTTCCGTTTTCATTAAAAGGTGATGCTAAGATATGGTTTAATTCTCTTGATCCTGGTTCTGTGCGTAGTCCCCAGGATATGATTTATTACTTCTCTGCTAAATATTTCCCTGCTCATAAGAAACAAGCTGCTTTAAGGAATATATATATAATTTTGTGCAAATTGAAGAAGAGAGTCTCCCACAAGCTTGGGGGAGGCTTCTCCAATTACTTAATGCTTTGCCTGATCATCCTCTTAAGAAAAATGAAATACTTGATATCTTTTACAATGGACTAACTGATGCCTCCAGAGATTACCTGGATAGTTGTGCTGGTTCTGTTTTCAGGGAAAGAACACCGGATGAAGCTGAAATTCTATTGAATAATATGTTGACAAATGAAAATAATTGGACACCTATGGATCCAATTCCTGAGCCTATTCCTAAACCAACTCCGAAGAAGAGGGGTATTCTATTTCTCAGTCCTGAAGATATGCAAGAGGCAAACAAATCTATGAAAGAAAAAGGTATTAAAGCTGAAGATGTTAAGAATTTACCTCCTATTGAAGAAATACATGGTCTTAATTTACCGCCTGTTGAAGAAACATATAATCTTAATCCATTACCTATTGAATAAACTCATGGTCTTGATAACCTGACACAGGTAGTAAAGGTAAATTCTCTCTATAATATGATAAAGCTCAAATCTCATTTACTAAATTTGCTAGCCCATGCTTAGATGAGTTTGATAAATTTATGGATAAGCAAGAAGACTTTAATGCTTATTTTGGTAGACAATTGAAATACAATTCAAATATGCTTGAACACTTGGGTGATTATATGGCTAATGTGAAAGGTGAACTTAAACTTATTAGTAAACATGCTTCTATGGTTACCACTCAAGTAGAACAAGTACTTAAAGCTCAAAATGATTTGCTCAATGAATTGAATAGTAAAGATAATGATAATGCTGTTAGAGTGGCTACTAGAACTGGTAGAATGACTCAGGAACCTTTGTATCATGAAGGCTACCCTATGAGAATTGAGCAAGATTCTCAGAGAAATAACATAGATGTACCTAGTTCTTCTAAAAAGAAGAAAAAGAAAAATGATAGGACTTTGCATGCTTCTAGTGATCCTATTGTTGAAACACCTGAGAATCCAAATGATATTTCTATTTCTGATGCTGAAACTCAATCTAGTAATGAACCTGAAACTAGTGATAATGCTAATAATAATGTTCATGATGATGCTCAACCTAGTAATGATAATGATATAGAAATTGAACCTGTTGTTGATCTTGATAACCCACAATCAAAGAATCAACGTTATGATAAGAAAGACTTTGTTGCTAGGAAACATGGTAAAGAAAGAGAGCCTTGGGTTCAGAAAGCCATGCCTTTTCCTCCCAAACCATCCAAGAAAAAGGATGATGAGGATTTTGAGCGCTTTGCTGAAATGATTAGACCTATCTTTTTGTGTATGCGATTAACTGATATGCTCAAAACCAATCCTTATGCTAAGTACATGAAAGATATTATTACAAATAAAAGAAAGATACCGGAAGCTAAAATTTCCACCATGCTTGCTAATTATACTTTTAAGGGTGGAATACCAAAGAAACTTGGAGATCCAGGAGTACCCACTATACCATGCTCCATTAAAAGAAACTATGTTAAAACTGCTTTATGTGATCTTGGAGCCGGTGTTAGTGTTATGCCTCTCTCTTTATATCGTAGACTTGATTTGAATAAGTTGACACCTACTGAAATATCTTTGCAAATGGCTGATAAATCAACTGCTATACCTGTTGGTATTTGTGAGGATGTGCCTGTTGTAGTTGCAAACGTTACTATTTTAACAGACTTTGTTATTCTTGATATTCCCGAGGACGATAGTATGTCTATTATTCTTGGAAGACCCTTTTTGAATACTGCAGGGGCTGTTATTGATTGCACTAAAGGCAATGTCACTTTTCATGTTAATGGTAATGAGCATACGGTACACTTTCCAAGGAAACAACCTCAAGTTCATAGTATCAATTCTATTGGAAAAATTCCATCGATTATATTTGGAGGTTTTGAATTTCCTCTTCCTACTGTCAAGAAGAAATATGATATTCTTATTATTGGGGATGTGCATATCCCCGTTGAGGTAACATAGTGTTATTCGAAATTTCTCTGGTTCCATGTTATTCGGAATGAGTTCGTTAACAAGACTTGATCAACCTTGTTAGTGGATTCCTTTTGATGATCATGAGATGGATGAAACTAGAAGGCACAACCTTCTGTACCCGACTTTTACTTTCTGTTATTTACATTAAATAAAATAAAAATAAACATTTTTCTGTCTGTTATCTGATTATCCGTGCAATATAAAAATACCTGGAAAATAAAAGTTCTCCAAATGCCTTGAAATTTAAATGTGATTTTTTTCCAGAATATTTGAGAATATTTGGCACAAAGAACACAGCAGGGGGGCCAACCACCTGCCCACGGGGGTGGAGGGCGCGCCCTACCCCCCTGGGCACGCCCCCTACCTCGTGGGCCCACGGTGGCCCTCCTCCACTTATTCCTGCACCCACACACTTCATCTTCCTCCCACAAACATGAATATCCAGCTCAAGCACGAGTTCTAGCTCATCTTGCTGCCATTTTCGATCTCCTTGCTCAAAGCACCTCTCACAAAACTGCTTGGGGAGATTGTTCCTTGGTATGTGACTCCTCCATTGGTCCAATTAGTTTTTGTTCTAGTGCTTTATTCATTGCAAATTTTTGCTGCTTAGGTGACCCTGTTCTTGAGCTTGCATGTCAAATTTATATGGTCAAAAGTAGTTTTGATGCATGATATAGTCCCTAGGCACTTGTAGGAGTAGTTGCTATCAATATTATTGAGTTTGGTTTACCTTTATTTTGAAGTTACTAAAAAAATTCAGAATTTTTCAGAGGAAGAAAAATGCTTAGGAAAATGTTCCAAGGTGGTTCTTCAAGGAAGCAAGGATCCGGGCTTGCAATGCGTGATGCTGATGACGAGCCACCAAGAGACGCTCCAGTGCGTCCTTGTGAATGGCCCTTTGAGAACTTTATGGATCGAGCGGGAATTAAGGAAGAATTCAACGCATATTTGCGTAACGCTGATCTTGTGAGCTTCGAGGAAGAGAGTGCAGCCAGTATCACAACCTCACCAGTACCTTTGTGAGGAAGTTTGAATTTTCAACTTCACATAATTCTCCAACTGTCCTGTTTGATCTTTATGATAAATATTACACTATGGACTTAGAGGATTTTACCACTGCTTGCAAACTTCCACAATTGGGTAGTATAAGGGATCCTCGCAAATCTGAATTTAGAGATTTTCTTGCTAGCATAACTGTGGGAGAATCTAGAGATATTACACAAGCTACCATAGGGAGCATTCACTTTCCTGCTATACATTATTTTGCTCTCTTCATAGGTAGATGCATTAATGGTAAAGATGAGGCATGTCACATGTGTGTCCCCGGTCTTAGTACTCTTAGGAGTGCTGTGTTAGGAGACAAATCATATAATTTGGGAGCCATTGTTGCACGTAGGTTGCATCTTAATAGACTTAATGGAGATTTCTTTGGTGGAATTTATGCAACCCGCATAGCTAATTTTCTTGGTATAGCCATACGCGAAGATGATATTGAATTACCTCCTGCTTATCTAGATTTTAATGCTATGGTCATCACCAGTTTGTCGAGAGGAACGAATCACCTCTCCAGTATCGACTAATCTTTGACAGACGTCGCGCTGTCCGTATTACTCTCCCTGCTCCTGCCCTCTTTGATTATCAGGCAAGAGGAGGATATACTATTACCAAAGAGGAGGCAGATGAGTACGAGAGGAGAGAGGAGGCCACTCGTCGCCATGCTGCAGCTCAGCAGGCGATAGCTGCTGCATCGCAGTACGACCCCAACTATTATTATGGATATCCGCCAGGCCAGCCGTGGCCAAAGACCAACTTAGGCCAAAAGCCTAAGCTTGGGGGAGTACGTATTTCCCACTGACATTACATTTATGTTCACACACTCATTGCTAGATGTCGGTGCTCATACTTTTTCATTGTATCATCCATGCTAGTTTATTTTCCTTTTTATGCTTTCTTCTTGTGTGTTTAATAAACCTTAAGAAAAAACCAAAAAAATTAGTTGTAGCTTTTAGTTAGTTTACTTTCCATGCTTGTAGTAGTAATTAAAAAGAAAACCCAAAAAGATTTCATGTTCTTCTTTTGCTTGTTGGGAGCTTTCCCGTGTAATTAGTTTTATTTCTTTTCTTTGGGGTCGATAGGAGAAGACCATAATTAAATTGTTGAAGTGGCTCTTATATGCATTGTTGTTTATCTGACAAAAGAGCCCATATTGCCTTGTCTTCTCCTATTTATTGAATGCCTGCAGATTCCAGCTTAGTCCAATGCATGTGCACTATTATTATTATTCACATCGTTCGGTCATGCAAGTGAAAGGCAATTATGATGAGATGAGAAAAGCTGGTATGAACTCGACCTCTTTTGTTTTTGTAAATATGATTAGGTCATCATTCCTGATTCAGCCTATTATGAATAAACATGTTTGCAATGACAATTGGAGATCATAGTTTCTTGTGCCATGCTTGATTAGCTATGAGTTATAATGGTTTACCTTGCATGCCAACATGCTATTGAGATAGTTATGATGTGCTATGATAGGGTGGTATCCTCCTCTGAATTATTTAAGTGACTTGACTTGGCGCATGTTCACGCATGTAGTTGAAACAAAATCAACATAGCCTTCACGATATTTATGTTCATGGTGGATTATATCCTACTCATGCTTGCATTCAGTGTTGATTAATTTTAATGCATGTTCATGACTGTTGTCACTCTCTAGCTGGTCGCTTCCCAGTCTTTTTCTAGCCTTCACCTGTACTAAGAGGGAATACTGCTTGTGCATCCAAACTCCTTAAACCCCAAAGTTATTCCACATAAGTCCACTATACCTACCTATATACGGTATCTACCTGCCGTTCAAAGTAAATTTGTATGTGCCAAACTCTAAACCTTCAAATAAATATCCTGATTTGTATGCTCGAATAGCTCATGTATCAACTAGGGTTGTCTGTATCTTCCATGTTAGGCGGATTATTCTCAAGAGGAGTGGACTCCGCTCCTCACTCACGAGATAAATGGTTGGTCACCGGGATACCCAGTCCCATGCTTTATGCAAACTAAATCAAAATAATTGCAAACAAAACTCCCCCCGGGACTCTTGTTAGTTGGAGGCACTCGTTGTTTCGAGCAAGCCATGGATTGATGCTTGTTGGTGGAAGGGGGAGTATAAACTTTACCATTTTGTTTGGGAACCGCCTATAATGTGTGTAGCATGGAAGATCTCGCCATCTCTTGGTTGTTATGTTGACAATGAAAGTATACCGATCAAAATATTATTCAGCTCTGTTTCAAAACCGAGCTCTGGCACCTCTTCCCTGCTTCCCTCTGCGAAGGGCCTATCTATTTACTTTTATGCTGAGTCATCATCCTCTTATTAAAAAGCACCAGTTGGAGATCACCGCTGTCATTTGCATTCATTACTGTTAGTTTACATTGAGTATGACTTGACTGGATCTCTTTTACCATGAATTACAATGTCTAGTTAGTCCTTGGTCTTTAAAGGTGCTCTGCATTTATGTTTTGCGGTCTCAGAAAGGGCTAGCGATATACCATCTTGTTATATCATATTATGATTGTTTTGAGAAAGTGTTGTCATCCAAGATTTATTATTATGGCTCGATGGTTGATTATGCTATTGATATGAGTAAACTTGAGACCTATGCGTTATTGCAAATGTGGTTAGTTATAATATTTGCTGAAAACTTGAATGCTGGCTTTACATATTTACAACAACAAGAGCAAACAAAGTTTGTAAAAGTTTTTCTTTATCACTTTCAGTTTATCAACTGAATTGCTTGAGGACAAGCAAAGGTTTAAGCTTGGGGGAGTTGATACATCTCCGTTGTATCTACTTTTCCAAACACTTTTGCCCTTGTTTTGGACTCTAACTTGCATGATTTGAATGGAACTAACCCGGACTGACGATGTTTTCAGCAGAATTACCATGGTGTTATTTATGTGCAGAAACAAACGTTCTCGGAATGACCTGAAACTTCACGGAGCCACTTTTCAGAAAATAAGAAAAATACCTGCAAAAGATGAAGGCCAGGGGGGCCACCACCTCTCCACGAGGGTGGGGGCGCGCCTGCCCCCCTAGTGCACGCCCCCTACCTCGTGGGCCCCCTGTTGCAACTCCGACTCCAACTCCATATATTGAGTTTCGGGGAGAAAAAAATCAGGGAGAAGAAATCATCGCATTTTACGATACGGAGCCGCCGCCAAGCCCTAAAACCTCTCGGGAGGGTTGATCTGGAGTCCGTTCGGGGCTCCGGAGAGGGGAATCTGTCGCCATCGTCATCATCAACCATCCTCCATCACCAATTTCATGATGCTCACTGCCGTGCGTGAGTAATTCCATCGTAGGCTTGCTGGACGGTGATGGGTTGGATGGGGTCTATCATGTAATCGAGTTAGTTTTGTTAGGGTTTGATCCCTAGTGTCCACTATGTTTTGAGATTGATGTTGTTATGACTTTTCTATGCTTAATGCTTGTCACTAGGGCCCGAGTGCCATGATTTCAGATCTGGACCTATTATGTTTTCATCAATATATGAGTGGTATTGATCCTATCTTGCAAGTCTATAGTCACCTATTATGTGTTATGATCTGTTAACCCCGAAGTGACAATAATTGGGATACTTACCGGTGATGACCGTAGTTTGAGGAGTTCATGTATTCACTATGTGTTAATGCTTTGTTCCAGTTCTCTATTAAAAGGAGGCCTTAATATCCCTTTGTTTCCGTAAGGACCCCGCTGCCACGGGAGGGTAGGACAAAAGATGTCATGCAAGTTCTTTTCCATAAGCACGTATGACTATATTCGGAATGCATGCCTACATTATATCAATGAACTGAAGCTAGTTCTGTGTCACCCTAGGTTATGACTGTTACATGATGAACCGCATCCGGCATAATTCTCCATCACCAATCCATTGCCTACGAGCTTTCCGTATATTGTTCTCCGCTTATTTACTTTTCCGTTGCTATTGCTACCATCACTACAAAATACCAAAAACATTACTTTTACTACTGTTACCTTTTGCTACCGTTACCACTACTATCATATTACTTTGCTACTAAACACTTTGCTGCAGATATTAAGTTTCCAGGTGTGGTTGAATTGACAACTCAGCTGATAATACTTGAGAATATTCTTTGGCTCCCCTTGTGTCGAATCAATAAACTTGGGTTGAATACTCTACCCTCGAAAACTGTTGCGATCCCCTATACTTGTGGGTTATCACTATTTATGATGATTATTGTGATGATACTTATGCTATAAAAAGGAATGAAGATTATATTTATAAAACTTGTCATTATTATGATTACCCCTTTTTTGAACATTACCCTTTTAATATGGAAACAATTTATAGTATTCGAGTTTCTTATGATACTCCCACTATTCCGAATGAGAAGAATTTTGCTGATGTGGAGAGTAATAAAATTACTATGTTTGTAGATCATGAAAAGAATGCTTTATGTGATAGTTATATTGTTGAATTTATTCATGATTATATTGAAATTTATTATGAGGGAGGAATATATGCTTGTAGGAGTTGCAATAATATCAAGTTTCCTCTCTATGTGCTTAAAGTTTTAAAGTTATGCTTGTTTTACCTTCCTATGCAAGTTGATTCTTGTTACCACAAGTTGTTTGCTCACAAAATCCCTATACATAGGAAATGGGTTAGACTTAAATGTGATAGTTATATTCTTCATTATGCTCTCTTTATGTTTCAGTTCTTATCTTTTATGTGAGCAATATCGAAATCATCATGCCTAGCTAGGGGTGTTAAACGATAGCGCTTGTTGGGGGGGGGGCAACCCAATTTTATTTTTGTTCTTTGCTTTTTGTTCCTGTTTATTAATAAATAATTAATCTAGACTCTGCTTAGATGTGGTTTTATGTTTTTAATTAGTGTTTGTGCCAAGTAGAACCTTTGGGAAGACTTGGGGAAAGTCTTTGCGATCTTGCTGTAAAAAACAGAAACTTTAGCGCTCACGAGATTAGCTGCCATTTTTTACTGGTGAGTGCGATTAAGTTTATTCTTTTTGAAAATGATTAATAGACAAATTCCTCACGTCCAGAAATTTATTTTTAACTTTTTGGGGTTCCAGAAGTATACGTTTGATCCATATTACTACAGACTGTTCTGTTTTTGACAAATTCTGTTTTCTGCGTGTTGTTTGCTTATTTTGATGAATCTATGAGTAGTATCTGAAGGAAATATGCCCTACAGGCAATAATATAGTTATTGTTTACTTCCTTATATCATGATAAATGTTTATTATTCATGCTAGAATTGTATTAACCGGAAACATAATACATGTGTGAATACATAGACAAACAGAGTGTCACGAGTATGCCTCTACTTGACTAGCTCGTTGATCAAAGATGGTTATGTTTCCTAACCAAGGCCATGAGTTGTCATTTGATTAACGGGATCACATCATTAGGATAATGATGTGATTGACTTGACCCATTCTGTTAGCTTAGCACTTGATCGTTTAGTTTGTTGCTATTGCTTTCTTAATGACTTATACATGTTCCTATGACTATGAGATTATGCAACTCCCCTTTACCGGAGGAACACTTTGTGTGCCACCAAACGTCACAACGTAACTGGGTGATTATAAAGGTGCTCTACAGGTGCCTCCGAAGGTAATTGTTGGGTTGGCATATTTCGAGATTAGGATTTGTCACTCCGATTGTTGGAGAGGTATCTTTGGGCCCACTCGGTAATGCACATCACTATAAGCCTTGCAAGCATTGCAACTAATGAGTTAGTTGCGGGATGATGTATCACGGAACGAGTAAAGAGACTTGCCGGTAACGAGATTGAACTAGGTATTGAGATACCGACGATCGAATCTCAGACAAGTAACATACCGATGACAAAAGGAACAACGTATGTTGTTTTGCGGTTTGACCGATAAAGATCTTCGTAGAATATGTAGGAGCCAATATGAGCATACAGGTTCCGCTATTGGTTATTGACCGGAGACGTGTCTTGGTCATGTCTACATAGTTCTCGAACCCGTAGGGTCCGCACGCTTAAAGTTCGATGACGGTTATATTATGAGTTTATATGTTTTGATATACCGAAGGAGTTCGGAGTCCCGGATGGGATCGGGGACATGACGAGGAGTCTCGAAATGGTCGAGATGTAAAGATCGATATATTGGACGACTATATTCGGACATTGGAAAGGTTCCGAGTGATTCGGGTATTTTCGAGAGTACCGGGGAGTTACGGGAATTCATATTGGGCCTTAATGGGCCATACGGGAAAGGAGAGGAAGGCCTCAAAGGGTGGCCGCAACCCTCCCCATGGGCTGGTCTGAATTGGACTAGGGAGGGGGGCGCCCCCTTCCTTCCTTCTCCTTTTCCCTTCCCTTTCCTTCCCTCCTACTCCTACTACATGGAAGGGCTCCTAGTTCTACTAGGAAAAGGGGAATCCTACTCCCGGTGGGAGTAGGACTCCCCTAGGGCGCGCCATAGAGAGGGCCGTCCCCTCCCCTCCTCCACTCCTTTATATACGTGGCCAGGGGACACCCCATAGACACAACAATAGATCTCTTGATCTCTTAGCCGTGTGCGGTGCCCCCCTCCACCATAATCCACCTCGATCATATCATAGCGGTGCTTAGGCGAAGCCCTACGTCGGTAGAACATCATCATCGTCACCATGCCATCGTGCTGACGAAACTCTCCCTCAACACTCGGCTGGATCGGAGTTCGAGGGACGTCATCGAGTTGAACGTGTGCAGAACTCGGAGGTGACGTGCGTTCGGTACTTGATCGGTCGAATCGTGAAGACGTACGACTACATCAACCGCGTTGTGCTAACGCTTCCGCTTTTGGTCTACGAGGGTACGTGGACAACACTCTTCCCTCTCGTTGCTATGCATCACCATGATCTTGCATGTGCGTAGGAAATTTTTAAAATTACTACTTTCCCCAACAGTGGTATCAGAGCCAGGTTTTATGCGTAGATGTCATATGCACGAGTAGAACACAAGTGAGTTGTGGGCGATATAAGTCATACTGCTTACCAGCATGTCATACTTTGGTTCGGCAGTATTGTTGGATGAAGAGGCCCGGACCGACATTACGGGTACGCTTACGCGAGACTGGTTCTACCGACGTGCTTTGCACAGAGGTGGCTGGAGGGTGTCAGTTTCTCCAACTTTAGTTGAACCGAGTGTGGCTACGCCCGGTCCTTGAGAAGGTTAAAACAGCACTAACTTGATGAACTATCATTGTGGTTTTGATGCGTAAGTAAGAATGGCTCTTGCTCAGCCCGTAGCAGCCACGTAAAACTTGCAACAACAAAGTAGAGGACGTCTAACTTGTTTTTGCAGGGCATGTTGTGATGTGATATGGTAAAGACGTGATGAGATATAAGTTTTTGTATAAGATGATCATGTTTTGTTGAAGTTATCGGCAACTGGCAGAAGCCTTATGGTTGTCTATTTATTGCATAAGATGCAAGCGCCAAATAATTGCTTTACTTTATCGCTATGCAATAGCAATAGTTGCAAGAGCAATAGTTGGCGAGACGACCATGTGACAACACATTGATATAGATCAAGATGATGGAGATCATGGTGTCATGCCGGTGATGATGGAAATCATGACGATGCTTTGGAGATGGAGATCAAAGGCACAAGATGATGATGGCCATATCATGTCACATATTTTGATTGCATGTGATGTTTATCTTTTATGCATCTTATCTTGCTTTGATTGACGGTAGCATTATAAGATGATCTCTCACTAAATTTCAAGATAAAAAGTGTTCTCCCTGAGTATGCACCGTTGCCAAAGTTCGTCGTGCCCAGACACCACGTGATGATCGGGTGTGATAAGCTCTACGTCCATCTACAACGGGTGCAAGCCAGTTTTGCACACGCAGAATACTCAGGTTAAACTTCACGAGGCTAGCATATGCAGATATGGCCTCAGAACACTGAGACCGAAAGGTCGAGTGTGAATCATATAGTAGATATGATCAACATAGTGATGTTCACCATTGAAAACTACTCCATTTCACGTGATGATCGGTTATGGTTTAGTTGATTTGGATCACGTGATCACTTAGAAGATTAGAGGGATGTCTTTCTAAGTGGGACTTCTTAAGTAATATGATTAATTGAACTTAAATTTATCATGAACTTAGTCCTGGTAGTATTAGCATATCTATGTTGTAGATCAATAGCTCGCGTTTAGCTCCCCTGTTTTATTTTTGATATGTTCATAGAGAAAACTAAGTTGAAAGATGTTAGTAGCAATGGTGCGGATTGGATCCGTGATCTGAGGTTTATCCTCACTGGTGCACAGAAGAATTATGTCCTTGATGCACCGCTAGGTGACAAACCTATTGCAGGAGCAGATGCAGATGTTATGAACGTTTGGCTAGCTCAATATGATGACTACTTGATAGTTTAGTGCACCATACTTAAACGGCTTAGAATCGGGACTTCAAAGACGTTTTGAATGTCATGGACCATATGAGATGTTCCAGGAGTTGAAGTTAATATTTCAAGTAAATACCCGAGTTGAGAGATATGAAGTCTCAAACAAGTTCTATAGCTAAAAGATGGAGGAGAATAGCTCAAGCAGTGAGCATGTGCTCAGATTGTCTGGGTACTACAATCGCTTGAATCAAGTGGGAGTTAATCTTCCAGATAAAATAGTGATTGACAGAATTCTCTAGTCACCATCACCAAGTTAGTAGAACTTCGTGATGAACTATAATATGCAAGGGATATCGGAAACGATTCCCAAGCTCTTCGTGATGCTGAAATCGACGAAGGTAGAAATCAAGAAAAGCCAAGTGTTGATGGTAAAACCACTAGTTTCAAGTAAAGGGACAAAGGGAAGAAAGAGGAACTTCAAGAAGAACGGCAAATGAGTTGCTGCTCAAGTGAAAAAACCCAAGTCTGGACCTAAGCCTGAAACTGAGTGCTTCTACTGCAAAGGGACTGGTCATTGGAAACGGAACTACCCCAAGTAATTGGCGGATAAGAAGGATGGCAAAGTAAAAATAGGTATATTTGATATACATGTTATTGATGTGTACTTTACTAATGTTTATAGCAACCCCTTAGTATTTGATACTAGTTCAGTTGCTAAGAATAGTAACTCGAAATGGGAGTTGCAGAATGAACAGAGACTAGTTAAGGGTGAACTGATGATGTGTATTGGAAATGGTTCCAAGATTGATATGATCATCATCGCACACTCCCTATACTTTCGGGATTAGTGTTAAACCTAAAATAAATGTTATTTAGTGTTTGCTTTGAGCATGAATATGATTTGATCATGTTTATTGCAATACGGTTATTCATATAAGTTAGAGAATAATTGTTGTTCTGTTTACATGAATAAAACCTTCTATGGTCATACACCCAATGAAAATGGTTTGTTGGATCTCAATCGTGGTGATACACATTTTTATAATATTGAAGCCAAAAGATGCAAAGTTAATAATGATAGTGCAACTTATTTGTGTCACTGCCGGTTAGGTCATATTGGTGTAAAGCGCATGAAGAAAATCCATGCTGATGGGCTTTTGGAATCACTTGATTATGAATCAGTTGATGCTTGCGAACCATGCCTCATGGGCAAGATGACTAAGACTCCGTTCTCCGGAACAATGGAGCGAGCAACAGATTTGTTGGAAATCATACATACTGATGTATGTGCTCCAATGAATATTGAGGCTCGCGGCAGGTATCATTATTTTCTGATCTTCACAGATGATTTGAGTAGATATGAGTATATCTACTTGATGCAACACAAGTCTGAAACATTTGAAAAGTTCAAAGAATTTCAGAGTGAAGTGGAGAATTATCATAACAAAAATAAAAGTTTCTGCGATATGATCGCAGAAGTAAAATATTTGAGTTACGAGTTTGGCCTTTAGTTAAAACAATGTGAAATAGTTTCACTACTCACGCCACCTGGAACACCACAGTGTGATGGTGTGTCCGAACATTGTAACTTTACTTTATTAGATATGGTGTGATATATGATGTCTCTTACCGATTTACCACTATCGTTTTGGGGTTATGCATTAGAGACAGCTACATTCACATTAATTAGGGCACCATCTAAATCCGTTGAGACGACACCGTATGAACTATGGTTTGGCAAGAAACCTAAGCTGTCGTTTCTTAAAGTTTGAGGTTGCAATGCTTATGTGAAAAAGTTTCAACCTGATAAGCTCAAACCCAAATCGGAGAAGTGCATCTTCATAGGATACCCAAAAGAAAATGTTGGGTACACCTTCTATCACAGATCCGAAGGCAAGATATTCATTGCTGAGAATGGATCCTTTCTAGAGAAGGAGTTTCTCTCAAAAGAAGTGAGTGGGAGGAAAGTAGAACTTGATGAGGTAACTGTACCTGTTCCCTTATTGGAAAATAGTTCATCACAGAAATCTGTTCCTGTGACTACTACACCAATTAGTGAGGAAGCTAATGATGATGATCATGTAACTTCAGATCAAGTTACTACCAAACCTCGTAGGTAAACCAGAGTAAGATCCGCACCAGAGTGGTACGGTAATCCTGTTCTGGAGGTCATGTTACTTAACCATGACGAGCCTACGAACTATGAGGAAGCGATGATGAGCCCAGATTCCGCAAAATGCCTTGAGTCCATAAAATCTGAGATGAGATCCATGTATGAGAACAAAGTATGGACTTTGATTGACTTGCCCATTGATCAGCGAGCCATTGAGATTAAATGGATCTTCAAGAGGAAGACAGACGTTGATAGTAGTGTTACCATCTACAAAGCTAGAATTGTCGCAAAAAGGTTTTCGACAAGTTCAAGGTGTTGACTACGATGAGAGTTTCTCACTCGTATCTATGCTTAAGTCTGTCCGAATCATGTTAGCAATTGCCGCATTTTATGAAATCTGGCAAATGGATAAACGAAACTGCATTCCTTAATGGATTTTATTAAAGAAGAGTTGTATACGATGTAACAAGAAAGTTTTGTCAATCCTAAAGGTGCTAACAAAATATGCAAGCTCCAGCGATCCATCTATGGACTGGTGCAAGCATCTCGGAGTTGGAATATACGCTTTGATAAGTTGATCAAAGCATATAGTTTTATACATACTTGCGGTGAAGCCTGTATTTACAAGAAAGTGAGTGGGAGCACTACAGCATTTCTGATAAATATATGTGAATGACATATTGTTGATCGGAGATAATGTGGAATTATTCCGCAAAGCATAAAGGAATGTTTGAAAGGAGTTTTTCAAAGAAAGACCTCGGTGAAGCTACTTACATATTGAGCATCAAGATCTATAGAGATAGATCAAGACGCTTGATAAGTTTTTCAATGAGTGCATACCTTAACAAGATTTTGAAGTAGTTCAAAATGGAACAGTCAAAGAAGGAGTTCTTGCCTGTTTTACAAGGTGTGAAGTTGAGTAAGACTCAAAACCCGACCACGGCAGAAGATAGAGAGAGAATGAAAGTCAATCCCTATGCCTCAGCCATAGGTTCTATAAAGTATGCCATGCTGTGTACCAGACCTATTGTTTACCCTGCCCTGAGTTTGGCAAGGGAGTACAATAGTGATCTAGGAGTAGATCACTGGACATTGGTCAAAATTATCCTTAGTGGAATAAGGATATGTTTCTCGATTATGGAGGTGACAAAAGGTTCGTCGTAAAGAGTTACATCGATGCAAGTTTTGACACTGATCCACATGACTCAAAGTCTCAATCTGGATACATATTGAAAGTGGGAGCAATTAGCTAGAGTAGCTCCGTGCAGAGCATTATTGACATAGAAATTTGCAAAATACTTACGGATCTGAATGTGGCAGACCTGTTGACTAAACTTCTGTCACAAGCAAAACATGATCACACCTTAGTACTCTTTGTGTGTTAATCACATAGCGATGTGAAATAGATTATTGACTCTAGTAAACCCTTTGGGTGTTGGTCACATGTCGATGTGAACTATGGGTGTTAATCACATGGTGATGTGAACTATTGGTATTAAATCACATGGCAATGTGAACTAGATTATTGACTCTAGTGCAAGTGGAAGACTGAAGGAAATATGCCCTAGAGGCAATAATAAAGTTATTATTTATTTCCTTATATCATGGTAAATGTTTATTATTCATGCTAGAATTGTATTAACCGGAAACATAATACATGTGTGAATACATAGACAAACAGAGTGTCACGAGTATGCCTCTACTTGACTAGCTCATTGATCAAAGACGGTTATGTTTCCTAACCATAGACATGAGTTGTCATTTGATTAACGGGATCACATCATTAGGAGAATGATGTGATTGACTTGACCCATTCCGTTAGCTTAGCACTTGATCGTTTAGTTTGTTGCTATTGCTTTCTTCATGACTTATACATGTTCCTATGACTATGAGATTATGCAACTCCCGTTTACCGGAGGAACACTTTGTGTGCCACCAAACGTCACAACGTAACTGGGTGATTATAAAGGTGCTCTACAGGTGCCTCTGAAGGTAATTGTTGGGTTGGCATATTTCGAGATTAGGATTTGTCACTCCGATTGTCGGAGAGGTATCTCTGGGCCCACTCGGTAATGCACATCACTATAAGCATTGCAATTAATGAGTTAGTTGCGGGATGATATATTACGGAACGAGTAAAGAGACTTGCCGGTAACGAGATTGAACTAGGTATTGAGATACCGACGATCGAATCTCGGACAAGTAACATACCGATGACAAAAGGAACAATGTATGTTGCTATGCGGTTTGACCGATAAAGATCTTCGTAGAATATGTAGGAGCCAATATGAGCATCCAGGTTCCGCTATTGGTTATTGACTGTAGACGTGTCTCGGTCATGTCTACATAGTTCTCGAACCCGTAGGGTCCGCACGCTTAAAGTTCGATGACGGTTATATTATGAGTTTATGTGTTTTTATATACCGAAGGAGTTCGGAGTCCCGGATGAGATCGGGGACATGACGAGGAGTCTCGAAATGGTCGAGACGTAAAGATCGATATATTGGACGACTATATTCGGACATTGGAAAGGTTCCGAGTGATTCGGGTATTTTCGAGAGTACCAGGGAGTTACGGGAATTCGTATCGGGCATTAATGGGCCATACGGGAAAGGAGAGAAATGCCTCAAAGGGTGGCCGCACCCCTCCCCATGGGCTGGTCTGAATTGGACTAGGGAGGGGGGCGCCCCCTTCCTTCCTTCTCCTTTTCCCTTCCCTTTCCTTCCCTCCTACTCCTACTACATGGAAGGGCTCCTAGTTCTACTAGGAAAAGGGGAATCCTACTCCTGGTGGGAGTAGGACTCCCCTAGGGCGCGCCATAGAGAGAGCCGGCCCCTCCCCTCCTCCTCTCCTTTATATACGTGTCCAGGGGACACCCCATAGACACAACAATTGATCTCTTGATCTCTTAGCCATGTGCGGTGCCCCCCTCCACCATAATCCACCTCGATCATATCGTAGCGGTGCTTAGGCGAAGCACTGCGTCGGTAGAACATCATCATCGTCACCACGCCGTCGTGCTGACGAAACTCTCCCTCAACACTCGGCTGGATCGGAGTTCGAGGGACGTCATCGAGTTGAACATGTGCAGAACTCGGAGGTGCCGTGCGTTCGGTCCTTGATCGGTCGGATCGTGAAGATGTACGACTACAGCAACTGAGTTGTGCTAACGCTTCCGCTTTTGGTCTACGAGGGTACATGGACAACACTCTCCCCTCTCGTTGCTATGCATCACCATGATCTTGTGTGTGCGTAGGAAATTTTTGATATTACTACGTTCCCCAATAGTATCGGAGGGTATGAACCATAGATAAGTTGGAATACAGTAGATATTACACCAATATGAATTTAGAATGAGTTCATTACAGTACCTTGAAGTGGTGGTTTGTTTTCTTTTACTAACGGAGCTCACGAGATTTTCTTTTAAGTTTTGTGTTGTGAAGTTTTCAAGTTTTGGGTAAGGATTCGATGGACTATGGAATCAGGAGTGGCAAGAGCCTAAACTTGGGGATGCCCAAGGCACCCCAAGGTAATATTCAAGGACAACCAAGAGACTAAGCTTTGGGATGCCCCGGAAGGCATCCCCTCTTTCGTCTTCGTTCATCGGTAACTTTACTTGGAGCTATATTTTTATTCACCACATGATATGTGTTTTGCTTGGAGCGTCATTTTATTTTCTTTTGTTTTGCTTGATGTTTGAATAAAATACCAAGATCTGACATTATTAAATGTTAGAGAGTATTCACATAGTTGCATAATTATTCAATTACTCATTGATCTTCACTTATATCATTTGGAGTAGTTTGTCATTTGCTCTAGTGCTTCACTTATATCCTTTTAGAGCACGACGGTGGTTTTATTTTTAAGAAATAGATGAACTCTCATGCTTCACTTATATTATTTTCAGAGTCCTAAATAGGATGGTAATTTTCTTTGGTTATGAAACTAGTCCTAACATGATGGGCATCCAAGATGGGTATTATAAAAACTTTCATATAAAGTGCATTGAATACTATGAGAAGTTTGATACTTGATGGTTGTTTTGACATATGAAGATGGTGATATTAGAGACATGATAGTTGAGTAGTTGTGAATTTGAGAGATACTTGTGTTAAAGTTTGTGATTCCCGTAGCATGCACGTATGGTGAACCGTTATGTGATGAAGTCGGAGCATGATTTATTCATTGATTGTCTTCCTTATGAGTGGCGGTCGAGGACGAGCGATGGTCTTTTCCTACCAATCTATCCCCCTAGGAGCATGTGCGTAGTACTTTGTTTTGATAACTAATAGATTTTTGCAATAAGTATGTGAGTTCTTTATGACTAATGTTGAGTCCATGGATTATACACACTCTCACCCTTCCACCATTGCTAGCCTCTCTAGTACCGCGCAACTTTCGCCGGTACCACAAACCCACCATTTACCTTCCTCAAAACATCCACCATACCTACCTATTATGGCATTTCCATAGACATTCTGAGATATTGCCATGCAACTTTCCATCGTTCCGTTTATTATGACACGCTTTAATACGTCTCCAATGTATCTATAATTTTTGATTGCTCCATGCTATATTATCTACTGTTTTGGGCAATATTGGGCTTTATTATCCACTTTTATATTACTTTTGGGACTAACCTATTAACCGGAGGCCCAGCCTAGATTTGCTGTTTTATGCCTATTTCAGTGTTTCGAAGAAAAGGAATATCAAACGGAGTCGAAACGGAACGAAATCAACTGGAGAAGTTATTTTTGGAACGAAAGCCACCAGATAGGCTTGGACTCCATGTCAGGAGATATGGGAGGTGCTCACGAGGGTGGGGGGCGCCCCCCCCCCTAGGGTACGCCCCCCTGCCTCGTGGGGCCCTCGTAGCTCCTCCGACGTACCTCTTGCACCCATATATACCTACGTACCCTAAAACTTCCAGAACAGAGAATAGATCGGGAGTTCCGCCGCCAGAAGCCTCCGTAATCCTTCTCCGGTGGCCATCTTCATCATCCCGGTGCTCTCCATGACGAGGAGGGAGTAGTTCTCCCTCGGGGCTGAGGGTATGTACCAGTAGCTATGTGTTTGATCTCTCTCTCTCTCTCGTGTTCTTGAGGTGATACGATCTTGATGTATCGCGAGCTTTGCTATTATAGTTGGATCCTATGATGTTTTCCTCCCCCCTCTACTCTCTTGTAATGAATTGAGTTTCCCCTTTGAAGTTATCTTATCGGATTGAGTCTTTAAAGATTTGAGAACACTTGATGTATGTCTTGCCGTGGATATCTGTGGTGACAATGGGATATCACGTGATTCACTTGATGTATGTTTTGGTGATCAACTTGCGGGTTCCGCCAATGAACCTATGCATAGGGGTTGGCACACGTTTTCGTCGTGATTCTCTGGTAGAACTTTGGGGCACTCTTTGAGGCCCTTTGTGTTGGTTGAATAGATGAATCTAAGATTGTGTGATGCATATCGTATAATCATGCCCACGGATAATTGAGGTGACATTGGAGTATCTAGGTGACATTAGGGTTTTGGTTAATTTGTGTCTTAAGGTGTTATTCTAGTACGAACTCTAGGGCTGTTTGTGACACCTATAGGAATAGCCCAACGGATTGATTGGAAAGAATAACTTTGAGGTGGTTTCGTACCCTACCATAATCTCTTCGTTCGTTCTCCTCTATTAGTGACTTTGGAGTGACTCTTTGTTGCATGTTGAGGGATAGTGATGTGATCCAATTATGTTAGTATTGTTGAGAGGACTTGAGCTAGTGAAAGTATGAACCCTAGGCCTTATTTCCACGCATTTCAATACCGTCTACGCTCACTTTTATTATTAGTTACCTTGCTGTTTTTATAATTTCAGATTACAAATACCTTTATCTACTATCCATATACCACTTATTTTACCATCTCTTCGCCGAACTAGTGCACTTATACAATTTACCATTGTATTGGGTGTGTTGGGGACACAAGAGACTCTTTGTTATTTGGTTGCAGGGTTGCTTGAGAGAGACCATCTTCATCCTACGCCTCCTACGGATTGATAAACCTTAGGTCATCCACTTGAGGGAAATTTGCTACTGTCCTACAAACCTCTGCAATTGGAGGCCCAACAACGTCTACAAGAAGAAGGTTGTGTAGTAGACATCAAGCTCTTTTCTAGCGCCGTTGCCGGGGAGGTGAGTGCTTGAAGGTATATCTTTAGATCTTGCAATCGAGTCTTTTAGTTTCTTGTTTTATCACTAGTTTAGTTTATAAAAGAAAATTACAAAAAAATGGAATTGAGTTTGCCTCATACGCTTCATCTTTTTAATATCTTTCATGAGTATGATGGAAAGGAAAATTGTGCCAAAGTGTTAGAAGAAGAATGCTTTAAATTGTTTGACACTAAATATTTGAATGATGAGAATGATTGCAATGTTGTTAGTACGAATTCCTTGAATATCTATGATGCTAATGATATGCAAAGCCACAAGCTTGGGGAAGCTATGTTTGATGAAGATGATATTTTTTTGTCCCCCAAGTTTTGATGAGCAAATTTATTATGATGAAAGCATGCCTCCTATCTATGATGATTATTGTGATGACACCTGTGCTTTAAAGAATAATGATAACCATGAAACTTGTCATGTTGATCTTAATTTGCAATCACATGATAGTTATTTCGTTGAGTTTGCTCCCACTATTATTCATGAGAAGAATTTTGCTTGTGTGGAGAGTAGTAAAATTTCTATGCTTGTAGATCATGAAAATAATGCTTTAGGTGCTGGTTATATTGTTGAATTCATTCATGATGCTACTGAAAATTATTATGAGGGAGGAATATATGCTTGTAGGAATTGCAATAATATCAAGTTTCCTCTTTATGTGCTTAAAGTTTTGAAGTTATGCTTGTTTTACCTTCCTATGCTAGTTGATTATTGTTCCCATAAGTTATTTGCTCACAAAATCCCTATGCATAGGAAGTATGTTAGACTTAAATGTGCTAGTCATATTCTTCATGATGCTCTCTTTATGTTTCAATTCTTATCTTTTATGTGAGCATCATTGAATTCATCATGCCTAGCTAGGGGCGTTAAACGATAGCGCTTGTTGGGAGGCAACCCAACTTTATTTTTGTTCCTTATTTTTTGTTCCTGTTTAGTAATAAATAATCCATCTAGCCTCTGTTTAGATGTGGTTTTATGCTTTTAATTAGTGTTTGTGCCAAGTAGAACCTTTGGGAAGACTTGGGGAAAGTCTTGTTGATCATGCTGTAAAAAAACAGAAAATTTAGCGCTCACGAGAACTGCTGCCATTTTTATTTGGAAAGTGATATTTAGTTAATTCTTTTTGCATATGATTAATAGATAAATTCCTCAGGTCCAGAAATTTATTTGAGAATTTTATGAGTTCCAGAAGTATACGTTTGATCCAGATTACTACAGACTGTTCTGTTTTGGACAGATTCTGTTTTTCATGTGTTGCTTACTTATTTTGATGAATCTATGGCTAGTAAAATAGTTTATAAACCATAGAGAAGTTGGAATACATTAGTTTTAACACCAATATAAATAAAGAATGAGTTCATTACAGTACCTTGAAGTGGTGTTTTGTTTTCTTTCGCTAACAGAGCTTACGAGTTTTCTACTTTAAGTTTTGTGTTGTGAAGTTTTCAAGTTTTGGATAAAGATTCGATGGACTATGGAATAAGGAGTGGCAAGAGACTAATCTTGGGGATGCCCAAGGCACCCCAAGGTAATATTCAAGGACTACCAAGAGCCTAAGCTTGGGGATGCCCCGGAAGGCATCCCCTCTTTTGTCTTCGTTCATCGGTAACTTTACTTGGAGCTATATTTTTATTTACCACATGATATGTGTTTTGGTTGGAGCGTCAATTTATTTTGTTAGTATTCGCTTGATTTTATTTAGAACATTGTCTTGCATCTTTTATTTCAATAAAAGTGGCATTGATAGCCTTTACTATGCCTATGTTACAAGTATACATGTTTCTGTTTGAAAACAGAAAGTTTACCGCTGTTGCAATAATTCCCTAGAAAAGTCAGAATGTGATAAAATGTTGAAACCTTTTGCATATTAAGCTCTGATAAATTTAATACAGTGGGAAGTTTCGTTCATAATTTTTGGAGTTAGGTAAGTATGGATGTTGCAGCATTATTTACAGACTATCCTGTTTAGGCAGATTGCTGTTATGTCTGCATTGTTTGCATATGTTTGCTTCTTTAATGATTCTATTTGAGGATAGGACTATTAAATATGCAGAGGCATTTAGTATGCAATGTTTAATGATAATTTTAGTGATTTGATACAGTAGAGTATGATAAGGTTTTAGCAATGGTTTATACTAACTTATCTCACGAGTCCTTATTGAGTTTTGTGTGGATGAAGCTTTTGTGGTTTAGGGAGACCGTGATATGAGAGGAATTAAGGAGACACAAAAGCTCAAGCTTGGGGATGCCCAAGGCATCCCAATATAATATTTCAAGAAGTCTCAAGCATCTAAGCTTGGGGATGCCCCGGTTGGCATCCCACCTTTCTTCCTCAACAACTATCGGTTAGTATCGGTTGATCCTAAGTTTTTGCTTCTTCACATGATGTTTGCTATTCTTAGAATGTCATTTTATTTTGTTTTGCTCGCTGTTTGAATAGAATACCAAGATCTGAAATTATTAAATGAGAGAGTCTTCACATAGTTGCATAATATTTGACTACTCATTGATCTTCACTTATATCTTTCGGAGTAGTTTGTCATTTGCTCTAGTGCTTCACTTATATCTTTTAGAGCATGGTGGTAGCTTTATTTTGAACAAATAGATGAACTCTCATGATTCACTTATATTATTTTGAGAGTCTTAAATAGCATGATAATTTGCTTAAAATCCTAATATGCTAGGTATTCAAGAATAATAAAATTCTCTTATGAGTGTGTTGAATACTATGAGAAGTTTGATACTTGATAATTGTTTTGAGATATGGAGATGGTGATATTAGAGTCATGCTAGTTGAGTAGTTGTGAATTTGAGAAATACTTGTGTTGAAGTTTGTGATTCCCGTAGCATGCACGTATGGTGAACCGTTATGTGATGAAGTCGGAGCATGATTTATTTATTGATTGCCTTCCTTATGAGTGGCGGTCGGGGACGAGCGATGGTCTTTTCCTACCAATCTATCCCCCTAGGAGCATGCGCGTAGTACTTTGTTTCGACAACTAATAGATTTTTGCAATAAGTATGTGAGTTCTTTATGACTAATGTTGAGTCCATGGATTATACGCACTCTCACCCAGTACTTTGTTTCAATAACTAATAGATTTTTGGAATAAGTATGTGAGTTCTTTATGACTAATGTTGAGTCCATGGATTATACGCACTCTCACCCTTCCACCATTGCTAGCCTCTCTAGTACCGCGCAACTTTTGCCGGTATCATACACCCACCATATACCTTCCTCAAAACAGCCACCATACCTACCTCTTATGGCATTTCCATACCATTCCGAGATATATTGCCATGCAACTTTCCACCATTCCGTTCATCATGACACATTCATCATTGTCATATTGCTTAGATGATCATGTAGTTGACATAGTATTTGTGGCAAAGCCACTGTTCATAATTCTTTCATACGTGTCACTCTTGATTCATTCCATATCCCGGTACACCGCCGGAGGCATCCATATAGAGTCATATTTTGTTCTAGTATCGAGTTGTATCATTGAGTTGTAAATAAATAGAAGTGTGATGATCATCATTCAATAGAGCATTGTCCCAAAAAAAAGGAGAAAGGCCATAAAAAAGAAAGGCCAAATAAAAAAATAAAGGCCAAATAAAAAAAGAGAAAGGCCAAATAAAAAAAATAAGGGACAATGCTACTATCCTTTTACCACACTTATGCTTCAAAGTAGCACCATGATCTTCATGATAGAGAGTCTCTCGTTATGTCACTTTCATATACTAGTGGGAATTTTACATTATAGAACTTGTCTTGTATATTCCAATGATGGGCTTCCTCAAAATGCCCTAGGTCTTCGTGAGCAAGCAAGTTGGATGCACACCCACTAGTTTCTTTTGTTGAGCTTTCATATACTTATAGTTCTAGTGCATCCGTTGCATGGCAATCCCTACTCACTCACATTGATATCTATTGACGGGCATCTCCATAACCCGTTGATACGCCTAGTTGATGTGAGACTATCTTCCCCCTTTTTGTCTTCTCCACAACGACCATTCTATTCCACCTAAAGTGCTATATCCATGGCTCACGCTCATGTATTGCGTGAAGATTCAAAAAGTTTGAGAACATTAAAAGTATGAAACAATTGCTTGGCTTCTCATTGGGGTTGTGCATGATTTAAATATTTTGTGTGGTGAAGATGGAGCATAGCCAGACTATATGATTTTGTAGGGATAGCTTTCTTTGGCCATGTTATTTTGAGAAGACATGATTGCTTTGTTAGTATGCTTGAAGTATTATCATTTTTATGTCAATATGAACTTTTGTCTTGAATCTTATGGATCTGAATATTCATACCACAATTAAGAAGAATTACATTGAAATTATGCCAACTAGCATTCCACATCAAAAATTATCTTTTTATCATTTACCTACTCGAGGACGAGCAGGAATTAAGCTTGGGGATGCTTGATACGTCTCCAACGTATCTATAATTTTTGATTGCTCCATGCTATATTATCTAGTGTTTTGGGCAATATTGGGCTTTATTATCCATTTTTATATTACTTTTGGGACTAACCTATTAACCGGAGGCCCAGCCCAGATTTGCTGTTTTATGCCTATTTCAGTGTTTCGAAGAAAAGGAATATCAAACGGAGTCGAAACGGAACGAAATCAACTGGAGAAGTTATTTTTGGAACAAAAGCCACCGGATAGACTTGGACTCCACGTCAGGAGATACGCGAGGTGCTCACGAGGGTGGGGGGCGCCCCCCTAGGGCACGCCCCCTGCCTCATGGGGCCCCCGTAGCTCCTTCGACGTACCTCCTGCACCCATATATACCTACATACCCTAAAACTTCCAGAACAGAGAATAGATCGGGAGTTCCGCCGCTAGAAGCCTCTGTAGCCACCGAAAACCAATCTAGACCCATTCCGGCACCCTGCCGGAGGGGGCAATCCTTCTCTGGTGGCCATCTTCATCATCCCGGTGCTCTCCATGACGAGGAGGGAGTAGTTCTCCCTCGGGGCTGAGGGTATGTACCAGTAGCTATGTGTTTGATCTCTCTCTCTCTCTCGTGTTCTTGAGGTGATACGATCTTGATGTATCGCGAGCTTTGCTATTATAGTTGGATCCTATGATGTTTTCTCCCCCCTCTACTATCTTGTAATAAATTGAGTTTCCCCTTTGAAGTTATCTTATCAGATTGAGTCTTTAAAGATTTGAGAACACTTGATGTATGTCTTGCCGTGGATATCTGTGGTGACAATGGGATATCACGTGATTCACTTGATGTATGTTTTGGTGACCAACTTGCGGGTTCCGCCCATGAACCTATGCATAGGGGTTGGCACACGTTTTCGTCGTGATTCTCCGGTAGAACTTTGGGGCACTCTTTGAGGCCCTTTGTGTTGGTTGAATAGATGAATCTAAGATTGTGTGATGCATATCGTATAATCATGCCCACGGATACTTGAGGTGACATTGGAGTATCTAGGTGACATTAGGGTTTTGGTTAATTTGTGTCTTAAGGTGTTATTCTAGTACGAACTCTAGGGCTGTTTGTGACACCTATAGGAATAGCCCAACGGATTGATTGGAAAGAATAACTTTGAGGTGGTTTCGTACCCTACCATAATCTCTTCGTTCGTTCTCCGCTATTAGTGACTTTGGAGTGACTCTTTGTTGCATGTTGAGGGATAGTGATGTGATCCAATTATGTTAGTATTGTTGAGAGGACTTGCACTAGTGAAAGTATGAACCCTAGGCCTTATTTCCACGCATTGCAATACCGTTTACGCTCACTTTTATTATTATTTACCTTGCTGTTTTTATAATTTCAGATTACAAATATCTTTATCCACTATCCATATACCACTTGTTTTACCATCTCTTCACCGAACTAGTGCATCTATACAATTTACCATTGTATTGGGTGTGTTGGGGACACAAGAGACTCTTTGTTATTTGGTTGCAGGGTTGCTTGAGAGAGACCATCTTCATCCTACGCCTCCTACGGATTGATAAACCTTAGCTCATCCACTTGAGGGAAATTTGCTACTGCCCTACAAACCTCTGCACTTGGAGGCCCAACAATGTCTACAAGAAGAAGGTTGTGTAGTAGACATCATGCTTCATCATTGTCATATTGCTTTGCATGATCATGTAGTTCACATTGTATTTGTGGCAAATCCACCGATCATAATTCTTTCATACATGTCACTCTTGATTCATTGCACATCCGGTACACCGCCGGAGGCATTCATATAGAGTCATATTTTGTTCTAAGTATCGAGTTGTAATTCTTGAGTTGTAAGTAAATAAAAGTGTGATGATCATCATTATTAGAGCATTGTCCCAGTGAGGAAAGGATGATGGAGACTATGATTCCCCCACAAGTCGGGATGAGACTCCGGACGAAAAAAAGGAGGTAAGGCCCAAAAAACAAAAAAATGAGAGAAAAAGAGAGAAGGGGCAATGCTACTATCCTTTTAACACACTTGTGCTTCAAAGTAGCACCATGATCTTCATGATAGAGAGTCTCCTATGTTGTCACTTTCATATATTAGTGGGAATCTTTCATTATAGAACTTGGCTTGTATATTCCAATGATGGGCTTCCTCAAAATGCCCTAGGTCTTTGTGAGCAAGCAAGTTGGATGCATACCCACTTAGTTTCTTTTGAGCTTTCATACACTTATAGCTCTAGTGCATCCATTGCATGGCAATCCCTACTCACTCACATTGATATCTATTGATGGGCATCTCCATAGCCCGTTGATACACCTAGTTGATGTGAGACTATCTTCTCCTTTTTGTCTTCTCCACAACCACCATTCTATTCCACCTATAGTGCTATGTCCATGGCTCACACTCATGTATTGCGTGAAGATTGAAAAAGTTTGAGAACATCAAAAGTATGAAACAATTGCTTGGCTTGTCATCGGGGTTGTGCATGATTTAAATATTTTGTGTGATGAACATAGAGCATAGCCAGACTATGTGATTTTGTAGGGATAGCTTTCTTTGTCCATGTTATTTTGATGGGACATGATTACTTTGTTAGTATGCTTGAAGTATTATTAATTTTTATGTCCATATTAAACTTTTGTCTTGAATCTTATGGATCTGAATATTCTTTCCACAATAAAGAAGATTACATTGATAAATATGTTAGGTAGCATTCCACATCAAAAATTCTGTTTTTATCATTTACCTACTCGAGGACGAGCAGGAATTAAGCTTGGGGATGCTTGATACGTCTCCAACGTATCTATAATTTTTTATTGTTCCATGCTATTATATTACCCGTTTTGGGTGTTTATGGGCTTTATTATAGACTTTTATATTATTTTTGGGACTAACTATTAACCGGAGGCCCAGCCCAAAATGCTAATTTATTGCCTATTTCAGTGTTTTGAAGAAAAGGAATATCAAATGGAGTCCAAACAGAATGAAACCTTCGGGAGAGTTATTTTTAGAACGAAAGCAACCCAGAAGACTTGGAGTAGACGTGAGGGAAGCTTCGAGGAAGCCACGAGGCAGGGAGGCGCGCCCTACCCCCCTAGGCGCCCCCCACCCTCGTGGGCCCCTCGTGGCTCCCCTAATTGACTTCTTTCACCTATAGATGTCCATATACCCTAAAAACATCAAGGAACAGAATAGATCGAGAGTTTCGCCGCCAGAAGCCTCCGTAGCCACCGAAAACCAAGCTAGACCCATTCCAGCACCCTGCTGGCAGGGGGAATCCCTCTCCGGTGGCCATCTTCATCATCCCGGCGCTCTCCATGATGAGGAGGGAGTAGTTCACCCTCGGGGCTGAGGCTATGTACCAGTAACTATGTGTTTGATCTCTCTCTCTCTCTCGTGTTCTTGAGGTGGTACGGTCTTGATGTATCGAGAACTTTGCTATTATAGTTGGATCTTATGATGTTTCTCTCCCCTCTACTCTCTTGTGATGAATTGAGTTTTCCCTTTGAAGTTATCATTTCGGATTGAGTCTTTAAGGATTTGAGAACACTTGATGTATGTCTTGCATGTGCTTATCTGTGGTGACATTGGGATATCACGTGATCCACTTGATGTATGTTTTGGTGATCAACTTGCGAGTTCCATGACCTCGTGAACTTATGTATAGGGGTTGGCACACGTTTTTGTCTTGACTCTCTGGTAGAAACTTTGTGGCACTCTTTTAAGTTCTTTGTGTTGGTTGAATAGATGAATCTGAGATTGTGTGATGCATATCGTATAATCATACCCACGGATACTTGAGGTGACATTGGAGTATCTAGGTGACATTAGGGTTTTGGTTGATTTGTATCTTAAGGTGTTATTCTAGTATGAACTCTATGATAGATCGAATGGAAAGAATAGCTTCATGTTATTTTACTACGGACTCTTGAATAGATCGATCAGAAAGGATAACTTTGAGGTGGTTTCGTTCCCTACCATAATATCTTCGTTTGTTCTCCGCTATTAGTGACTTTGGAGTGACTCTTTGTTGCATGTTGAGGGATGGTTATATGATCCAATTATGTTATAATTGTTGAGAGAACTTGCACTAGTGAAAGTATGAACCCTAGGCCTTGTTTCAACGCATTGCAATACCGTTTACGCTCACTTTTATCATTAGTTACCTTGCTGTTTTTATATTTTCAGAGTACAAATACTCATATCTATCAGCCATATTGCACTTGTATCACCATCTCTTTGCCGAACTAGTGCACCTATAAAATTTACCATTGTATTGGGTGTGTTGGCGACACAAGAGACTCTTTGTTATTTGGTTGCAGGGTTGTTTGAGAGAGACCATCTTCATCATACACCTCCCACGGATTGATAAACCTTAGGTCATCCACTCGAGGGAAATTTGCTACTGTCCTACAAACCTCTGCACTTGGAGGCCCAACAACGTCTACAAGAAGAAGGTTGTGTAGTAGACATCACCCATTAACAACCTTCGGGTTAGTACCTTCGGCATTATTTATTTTGATAGCTCTAGATCGACAAACCTCCTCGATAACATAGGGTCCTTCCCATTTGGAGAGGAGTTTCCCTGCAAAGAATCTGAAACGAGAGTTGTACAAAAGAACATATTCTCCAACTTTGAACTCACTCTTTTGGATTCTTTTATCATGCCATCTTTTAACTTTTTCTTTAAATAATTTTGCATTTTCATAAGCTTGGGTTCTCCATTCATCTAATGAGCTAATATCAAATAACCACTTCTTACCAGCAAGTTTGAAATCATAGTTGAGTTCTTTAATTGCCCAATAAGCTTTATGTTCTAACTCAAGAGGCAAATGACAAGCTTTTCCATAAACCATTTTGTGAGGAGACATACCCATAGGATTTTTATATGTTGTTCTATAAGCCAAAAGTGCATCATCTAATTTCTTAGACCAATTCTTCCGGGACCTATTGACAGTCTTTTGTAAAATTAATTTTATTTCTCTATTGCTAAGGTCAACTTGACCACTAAACTGAGGATGATAGGTGATGCATTTCTATGGTTAACATCATACTTCGCAAGTATTTACGGAAAGCACCATGAATAAAGTCTGAACCACCATCAGTCATTAAATATCTAGGGACTCCAAACGTTGGGAAAATAACTTCTTTAAGCATTTTAATAGAGGTGTTGTGATCATCACTACTAATTGGAATAGCTTCTATCCACTTAGTAACATAATCAACAACAACCAAAATATGAGTATACCCATTAGAGGAAGGAAAAGGTCCCATGTAATCAAATCCTCAAACATCAAACGGTTCAACAGCAAGTGAATAATTCATAGGAATTTCTTGACGCTTATCGATATTTCCTATTCTTTGACATTCATCACAAGATAAGACGAACTTATGAGCATCCTTGAAGAGAGTAGGCCAATAACACCCAGATTGCAATACCTTGTGTGCAGTTCTGTCTCCCGCATGATGTCCTCCATAAGCTTCGGAGTGACATTTCCGTAGGATTTGTTCCTATTCATGCTCAGGTACACAACGTCTAATAATACCATCTACTCCTTCTTTATAAAGACGTGGGTCATCCCAAAAGTAATGTATTAAATCATAGAAGATTTTTTTATTTTGTTGGTAAGTAAAGCTAGGGGGTATGTATTTAGCAACAATATAATTAGCATAGTCAGCATACCAGGGTGTACTATTAGAAACATTTATTGCAGCTAATTGCTCATTAGGAAAACTATCACCAATAGGTAGTGGGTCATCAAGAACATTCTCCAACCTAGACAGGTTATCAGCTACGGGGTTCTCCGCTCCTTCTCTATCAGTGATATGCAAATCAAATTCTTGTAGCAAGAGAACCCGGCGAATAAGCCTAGGTTTGGCATCTTTCTTTTCCATAAGATACTTTATTACAGCATGATCAGTGTGAACAATTACTTCTGAATATACAATATAGGATCTAAATTTATCACAAGCAAACACCACTGCTAGAAATTCCTTTTCAGTAATTGCATAATTTCTTTGTGCACTGTCTAGAGTTTTACTTGCTTAGTGAATAACATTCAGTTTCTTATCAACTCTTTGTCCTAGAACAACACCAACAACATAATCACTAGCATCACACATAATTTCAAAAGGCAAGTTCCAATCAGGTGGTTGAACAATAGGTGCAGAAATTAAGGCTTTCTTGAGTGTTTCGAAAGCTTCTAAACAATCATCATCAAAAACAACAGGAATATCCTTTTGCAAAAGATTTGTAAGAGGCCTAGAAATTTTAGAAAAGTCTTTGATAAATCTCCTATAGAAACCAGCATGAGCAAGGAAACTACGAATACCTTTGATATCTTTAGTACATGTCATTTTCTCAATTGCATCAACCTTAGCTTTGTCCACCTCAATACCTCTTTCAGAAATTTTATGGCCCAAAACAATACCTTCGTTAACCATGAAGTGGGACTTCTCCCAATTCAAGACAAGATTGGTTTGCTCACATCTCTGCAAAATCGATCAAGACTTCCCATAAACAGAAAAGTTATCCATGAAAACCTCAACAATCTTTTCACAAAATTCAGAGAATATAGCAGTCATACATCTTTGAAAGGTAGCAGGTGCATTGCATAAACCAAAAGGCATACGTCCATAAGCATAAGTTCCAAAAGGACAAGTAAAAGAGATATTTTCTTGATCAGGTTGAGAAACGGGTATTTGTGAAAAACCAGAATATCCATCAAGGAAGCAAAAATGTGTGTGCTTAGATAATCTTTATAGCATTTGATCAATAAAAGGCAGAGGTTAATGATCTTTTCTAGTTGCTTTGTTTAATTTTCTAAAATCAATTACCATTCTATAGCCTGTAACAATTCTTTGTGGAATAAGTTCGTTCTTATCATTAGGAACAACAGTAATACCTCCTTTCTTAGAGACACAATGGACAGGACTTACCCATCTTCTATCAGCTATAGGATAGATTATACCCGCTTCCAGAATTTTTTATATTTCTGTTCTTACGACTTCTTTCATCTTCGGATTTAACCAACGTTGGTGATCAACAATAGGTTTAGCATCAGGTTCCATATTAATCTTGTGCTGACATAGAGTGGGACTGATGCCCTTAAGATCATCAAGAGTATATCCAATAGTAGCTCGGTGCTACCTCTTTTAGCACTGCGTTGGTTTCCCCCGAAGAGGAAGGGATGATGCAGCAAAGTAGCGTAAGTATTTCCCTCAGTTTTTGAGAACCAAGGTATCAATCCAGTAGGAGGCTACACGTGAGTCCCTCGTACCTGCACAAAACAAATAAATCCTCGCAACCAACGCAAATAGGGGTTGTCAATCCCTATAGGGCCACTTACGAGAGTGAGATCTGATAGATATGATAAGATAATATTTTTGGTATTTTTATGATAAAGATGCAAAGTAAAATAAAAGCGAAGTAAATAGCAAAGTAAATAACTAAGTAGTAGGAGATTGATATGATAAAGATGGACCCGGGGGGCATAGGTTTCACTAGTGGCTTCTCTCGAGAGCATAAGTATTCTATGGTGGGTGAACAAATTACTGTTGAGCAATTGACAGAATTGAGCATAGTTATGAGAATATCTAGGTATGATCATGTATATAGGCATCACGTCCGAGACAAGTAGACCGACTCCTGCCTGCATCTACTACTATTACTCCACTCATCGACCGCTATCCAGCATGCATCTAGAGTATTAAGTTAAAATAGAGTAACGCCTTAAGCAAGATGACATGATGTAGAGGGATAGACTCATGCAATATGAAGAAAACCCCATCTTGTTATCCTCGATGGCAACAATACAATACGTGCCTTGCTGCCCTTACTGTCACCGGGAAAGGACACCGCAAGATTGAACCCAAAGCTAAGCACTTCTCCCATTGCAAGAAAGATCAATCTAATAGGCCAAACCAAACTGATAATTCGAAGAGACTTGAAAAGATAACCAATCATACATAAAAGAATTCAGAGAAGATTCAAATATTATTCATAGATAGACTTGATCATAAACCCACAATTCATCGGTCTCAACAAACACACCGCAAAAAGAAGATTACATCGAATAAATCTCCACAAGAGAGGGGGAGAACATTGTATTGAGATCCAAAAAGAGAGAAGAAGCCATCTAGCTACTAACTATGGACCCATAGGTCTGAAGTAAACTACTCACACTTCATCGGAGAGGCTATGGTATTGATGTAGAAGCCCTCCGTGATCGATGCCCCCTCCGGCGGAGCTCCGGAACAGGCCCCAAGATGGGATCTCGTGGATACAGAAAGTTACGGAGGTGGAATTAGGGTTTTGGCTCCTCTTTTGATCGTTTGGGGGTACGTGGATATATATAGGAGGAAGAAGTACGTCGGTGGAGCAACAGGGGCCCCACGAGGGTGGAGGGCGCGCCTAGGGGGTAGGCGTGCCCCCCTACCTCGTGGGCTCCTGTTAGCTGGCTTGACATAGTGTCCAAGTCTCTTGAGTAGTATTCGGTGAGAAAATCACGTTCCCGAAGGTTTCATTCCATTTGGACTCCGTTTGATATTCCTTTTCTTCGAAACCCTAAAACAGGCAAAAACAGCAATTCTGGGCTGGGCCTCCGGTTAATAGGTTAGTCCCAAAAATAATATAAAAGTGGATAATAAAGCCCAATAATGTCCAAAACAGTAGATAATATAGCATGGAGCAATCAAAAATTATAGATACGTTGGAGACGTATCAAGCATCCCCAAGCTTAATTCCTGCTCGTCCTTAAGTAGGTAAATGATAAAAATAGAATTTTTGATGCGGAGTGCTACTTGGCATAATTTTAATGTAATTCTTCTTAATTGTGGTATGAATATTCAGATCCAAAAGATTCAAGACAAAAGTTCATATTGACATAAAATGATAATACTTCACGCATACTAACTAAGCAATTATGTCTTCTCAAAATAACTTGGCCAAAGAAAGTTCATCCCTACAAAATCATATGGTTTAGTCATGTTTCATTTTTGTCACACAAGAATGCTATCATCATGCACAACCCCAATGACAAGCCAAGCAATTGTTTCATACTTTAGTAATCTCAAACCTATAAACTTTCACGCAATATATGAGCGCGAGCCATGGACATAGCACTATAGGTGGAATAGAATATAATGAGGGGGGTTGTGTGGAGAAGACAAAAAAGGAGAAAGTCTCACATCAACGAGGCTAATCAATGGGCTATGGAGATGCCCACCGATTGATGTTAATGCAAGGAGTAGGGATTGCCATGCAACGGATGCACTAGGGCTATAAATGTATGAAAGCTCAACAAAAGAAACTAGTGGGTGTGCATCCAACTTGCTTGCTCAAGAAGACCTAGGGCACTTGAGGAGGCCCATTGTTGGAATATGCAAGCCAAGTTCTATAATGAAAAATTCCCACTAGTATATGAAAGTGATAACATGAGAGACTCTCTACTATGAAGATCATGGTGCTACTTTGAAGCACAAGTGTTGCAAAGGATAGTAACATTGTCCCTTCTCTTTTTCTCTCATTTTTTTCTTTTCTTTTTTTTGGGCCTTTTATCTTTTTTATGGCCTTTCTCTTTTTTTTTTATTCCTCACTTGGGACAATGCTCTAGAAAATGATGATCATCACACTTCTATTTATTTACAACTCGATACTAGAACAAAGATGACTCTATATGAATGCCTCCGGCGGTGTACCATGATATGCAATGAACCAAGAGTGACATGTATGAAAGAATTATGAACGGTGGCTTTGCCATAAATACTATGTCAACTACATGATCATGCTCAGCAATATGACAATGATGAATGTGTCATGATGAACGGAATGATGGAAAGTTGCATGGCAATATATCTCGGAATGGCTATGGAAATGCCATAATAGGTAGGTATGGTGGCTGTTTTGAGGAAGATATAAGGAGGTTTATGTGTGAAAGAGCGTATCATATCACGGGGTTTGGATGCACCGACGAAGTTTGCGCCAACTCTCAATGTGAGAAAGGGCAATTCACGGTACCGAAGAGGCTGGCAAGGATGGAAGGGTGAGAGTGCGTATAATCCATGGACTCAACATTAGTCATAAAGAACTCACATACTTATTGCAAAAATCTACAAGTCATCAAAAACCTCGGTACTACGCGCATGCTCCTAGGGGGATAGATTGGTAGGAAAAGACCATCGCTCTTCCCCGACCGCCACTCATAAGGAAGACAATCAAATAACACCTCATGTTTCAAATTTGTTGCATAACGTTTACCATACGTGCATGTTACGGGACTTGCAAACTTCAACACAAGTATTTCTCAATTTCACAACTACTCAACTAGCACGACTTTGATATTATTACCTCCATGTCTCAAAACAATCATAAAGCATCAAACTTCTCTTAGTATTCAACACACTCATAAGAAAGTTTTATTATTAATCTTGCATACCAAGCATATTATGATTTTAAGAAAATTACCATGCTATTAAGACTCTCAAAATAATCTAAGTGAAGCATGAGAGATCAATAGTTTCTATAAAACAAATCCACCACCGTGCTATAAAAGATATAAGTGAAGCACTAGAGCAAAATTATATAACTCAAAAGATATAAGCGAAGCACATAGAGTATTCTAACAAATTCCAAATCATGTATGGCTCTCTCAAAAGGTGTGTACAGAAAGGATGATTGTGGTAAACTAACAAGCAAAGACTCAAATCATACAAGACGCTCCAAGTAAAACACATATCATGTGGTAAATAAAAATATAGCTCCAAGTAAAGTTACCGATAGAAGTAGACGAAAGAGGGGATGCCTTCCGGGGCATCCCGAAGCTTTGGCTTTTAGGTTTCCTTAGATTATCGAGAGAATTCCTTATTTGACACTATCTTAAAATCTGCTTCCTTATTTGACACTGAAAAAAAATTCTTCTCTATTTGACACAAGTTCTAAATTTTATTCCCTATATGACATTTTCATTCATTTTGAGCCTAAATGACACCTGAAAAGACTCTTTTGCCCCTCATGTGGTATGTGTGTGGGGGGCAATAGCGCACACACACAGCACCAGTGCGAGGGCAAAAGCACACACGCAGCAACACATACACATGCACCAACACACACGCACGCGCATGAACACACACACACACACGCAGCAACACACATGCACGCGCACACACGCAGCAACACACACGCATGCAGCACACACATACACACACACGCAGCAGCAGCACATAGGCACACAACAGCACACACACACACACGCACGTACACATGCAGTAGCAAACACAGACGCAACGGCACACAGCAGCAGCAGCACACATGTGCGCGTGCACCCACACATGCAACAGCACACACGCACGCGCACACATACCGCATGAGGGGCAAAATCATCTTTTCAGGTGTCATTTAGGCTCAAAATGGACGGAAGTGTCGTATAGGGAATAAAATTTAGGACTAGTGTCAAATAGGGAAGAAAATTTTTTCCAGTGTCAAATAAGGAACCAGATTTTAAGACAGTGTCAAATAAGGAATTTTCTCTAGATTATCTTGGGGAGTTCCATGGTAATACCCAAGCTTAGGCTCTTGCCACTCCTTGTTCCATAATCCATCAAATCTTTAGCCAAAACTTGAAAACTTCACAACACAAAACTTAAAGTAGAAAACTCGTGAGCTCCGTTAGCGAAAGAAAACAAAAGACCACTTCAAGGTACTGTAATGAACTAATTCTTTATTTATATGGGTGTTATACCTACTGTATTCCAACTTCTCTATGGTTCATAAACTATTTTACTAGCCATAGATTCATCAAAATAAGCAAACAACACATGCAAAACAGAATCTGTCAAAAACAGAACAGTCTGTAGTAATCTGTAGCTAGCGCAAGATCTGGAGCCCCAAAAATTATAAAATAAATTTATGGACGTGAGTAATTTACCTATTAATCGTCTGCAAACAGAATTAACTAAATAGCACTCTCCAAATAAAAATGGCAGCAGTTCTCGTGAGCGCTAAAGTTTCTGTTTTTTACAGCAAGTTCAACATGACTTTCCCCAAGTCTTCCCAACGGTTCTACTTGGCACAAACACTAATTAAACACAAAAACACAACCAAAACAGAGGCTAGATAATTTATTTATTACTAACCAGTAGCAAAAGTCAAGGAATAAAAATAAAATTGGGTTGCCTCCCAACAAGCGCTATCGTTTAACGCCCCTAGCTAGGCATAACAAGCAAGAATAGATCTAGGTATTGCCATAATAATAAGATAGATTGTTAAAACTCATTTCATATTCTCTATGTTCAGCAGCAAGTTTTCTTTGAGGCAAGCAAAAGTAATCAAAAGGGCTAAATTTGTTGGGAAAAAAGTCTCCAAGATCAACCTTGGGAGGTATAGGTTTGTGACGCCCCCGATTTGACCGTACACTAATCATACACGCAAACGTGTACGATCAAGATCAGGGACTCACGGGAAGATATCACAACACAACTCTACAAATAAAATAAGTCATACAAGCATCATATTACAAGCCAGGGGCCTCGAGGGCTCGAATACAAGAGCTCGATCATAGACGAGTCAGCGGAAGCAACCATATCTGAGTACAGACATAAGTTAAACAAGTTTGCCTTAAGAAGGCTAGCACAAACTGGGATACAGATCGAAAGAGGCGCAGGCCTCCTGCCTGGGATCCTCCTAACTACTCCTGGTCGTCGTCAGCAGGCATCACGTAGTAGTAGGCACCTCCGGTGTAGTAGGAGTCGTCGTCGAAGGTGGCGTCTGGCTCCTGGGCTCCAACATCTGGTTGCGACAACCAGGTAGAAGGGATAGGGGGAAAAGAGGGAGAAAGCAACCGTGAGTACTCATCCAAAGTACTCGCAAGTAAGGAACTATACTACATATGTATGCATTGGTATCAAATGGAATAAGGGTATCATATGTGGACTGAACTGCAGAAAGCCGGAATAAGGGGGGATAGCTAGTCCTTTCGAAGACTACGCTTCTGGCAGCCTCCGTCTTGCAGCATGTAGAAGAGAGTAGACTGAAGACCTCCAAGTAGCATCGTATAGCATAATCCTAACCGATGATCCTCCCCTCGTCGCCCTGTGAGAGAGCGATCACCGGTTGTATCTGGCACTTGGAAGGGTGTGTTTTATTAAGTATCTGGTTCTAGTTGTCATAAGGTCAAGGTACAACTCCAAGTCGTCCTGTTACCGAAGATCACGGCTATTCGAATAGATTAACTTCCCTGCAGGGGTGCACCACATACCCCAACACGATCGATCCCATTTGGCCGGACACACTTTCATGGGTCATGCCCGGCCTCGGAAGATCAACACGTCGCAGCCCCACCTAGGCACAACAGAGAGGTCAGCACGCCGGTCTAAACCTAAGCGCACAGGGGTCTGGGCCCATCGCCCTTAGCACACCTGCACGTTGCGTGGGCGGCCGGAAGAAGACCTAGCCTAGTGGCGTTCCAGTCCAATCCGGCGCGCGCCGCTCCGTTGCTGACGTCACGAAGGCTTCGGCTGATACCACGACGCCGGGATACCCATAACTACTCCCGCGTAGATGGTTAGTGCGTATAGACCATATGGCCAGACTCAGATCAAATACCCAGATCTCGTTAAGCGTGTTAAGTATCCGCGAACGTCGACCAGGGCCAGGCCCACCTCTCTCCTAGGTGGTCGGAACCTGCCCTGTCGCTCCGCCTCAAAGATCCACTCGCGTGTGCTCCTCAAGCCGACCCGTCTTTAGTCACCACATGTATCATGTATAAAGTATATAGTATATACCCGTGATCAACTCCCGAGTGATCACGGCCCGATAGTATAGCATGGCAGACGGACAAGGATGTAGGGCCACTGATGATAAACTAGCATCCTATACTAAGCATTAGGATTGCAGGTAAAGGTAACAACAGTAGTAGCAAGGACAGGCTATGCATCAGTATAGGATTAACGGGAAGCAGTAACATGCTACGCTACTCTAATGCAAGCAGTATAGAGAAGAGTAGGCGATATCTGGTGATCAAAGGGGGGGCTTGCCTGGTTGTTCTGGCAAGAGAGAGGGATCGTCAACTCCGTAGTCGTACTGGGTAGCAGCGGCGTCGGTCCCGGTGTCTAGCGAGAGAAGAGGGGGGAGAAACAATAAATATTTAAGCAAACAGATGCATAGCGATGCATGACATGACAAGTATCGATGCTAGGGGTGCCCTATCGCGGTATGAGGTGATACCGGTGAAGGAGGGAAACATCCGGGAAAATATCCCCGGTGTTTCGCGTTTTCGGACAGATGAAACAGAGGGGGAAAGTTGCGTGTTCGCTATGCTAGGGATGCGTGGCGGATAAACGGGCTGCGTATTCGAATTCGTCTCGTCGTTCTGAGCAACTTTCATGTACAAAGTTTTTCCATCCGAGCTACGGTTTATTTTATATTAATTTTAAAAGATTTAAATCATTTTTAGGATTTATTTATTTAATTTAATCAACATTATCCAGAATAGTGTCTGTTGACGTCAGCATGACGTCAGTAGTTGACTTGGTCAACCTGACAGGTGGGTCCCGTTCGTCATACTCTGTTTTAATTAACTAACAGTTAATTAGGTTAATTAGTGATTAGGTTAATCTAATTATAATTAATTAACTTAATTAATTCCTTAATTAATTAATTAATTATTTTTATTATTATTATATTTTTTAATTCTTTTCTAAAGTTCCAGGGGTGGGGCCTGCCTGTCATTGGCCCTAGGGGGGCCTAGCGGGTTCGGGCGCTGGAGCGGACAACCGGCCAGGGCGACAGGGAGCCCCGCCCAGAAGGGCGCGGCCGCACTGGCGGGTGCCGGGCGCGCCGGCGGGTGCCGGGCGCGGCGGCAGGCGGCGCATGAGGGGGGGCGGAGGCCACGGCAGGGCACCGCGGACAGGAGGCGAAGGGCGCAGGCGCGTGGCTTGGCGCCGCCGGCCATGGCCGGAGCGGGGCGAGTGCGGCCCTGAGCACGGGCGCGTTCGATGACGAGCGAGCAGAGGGAAGGGGAGGAGCGAGGCGGAGGCTCACTGGGACGGTAGGGGAGTGGCAGTGGGGGTCGAGGAGGACATCGGAGACGACGGTGACGAAGAGGAGGCAGGCCGGCGAGGTGTCGAGGAGGTGGCCATGGCGGTGGTGGGCAGCAGTGTCGAGGGCGCCGGCGTCGGGTGGTGGCGGCGTCTAGGCGGCGGGGCGCGGATCGATCCGGCGGCTTCGGGGTTGGTGACGGGGCGAGACGACGGCGGCGATGCGAGGCGGCGCCGAGGACGCGCGCCAGCGTCGAGGAGTGGGGCGGCGCGGTCGCCGGGGAGAGGCGGCGGGGTCGGGATGAGGCCGACGGGGCGATGGGATGGGGGCGCCGAGCGCTGGGGCGCTGGGTGTGTGGCGGCGCTGGGAGGGAGAGGGAGAGACGTGCGGGGGAGAGTGGGGGTCATGGGATAGGGTTAGGTCACGGTGGGGGGTTATGGAGGGCTAGGTGGGCCGGCCTGGTTGGATGGCCAGCCGGGCTGAGGCCCAGCGCGGGGGGGGGGGGCTGCGGCCTGCCGGGCCGAAGCCCAGGGTTTTTTTTTTCTTTGTTTGTTTGTTTAGTTTTTCTTTATTTATTTTTCCTTTTACTGTTTTACTTTTAGTCTCATCACATTTAAGTTTTATAAAAAAACATAAAAGTTGTACCAAAATCAGTATTACTAATTATACCTTTGTTACAAAAGTTTAAACCCCTAAATAAAATACTTTAACATTTTATAAATAATAAAAGGCATTTATTATATTGGTTATGTTGCTGTTTCATTCACATTTAAGCATCTAAACATTTTATAAAAGTGTGGTTTCTTTACCATAATTACCTATGCATTATTTGGCTCACTCCGAACATTTTTAGTTTTAATATTTAAAAACTTTTATTATTTGCTTGATTTTGAATTTGAATTCGAACCGGTTTTGAACTAACGTGAGATTATTAACAGTAACCGAGGTGACGTGGCATCATTAGCGTGGAATTACTGTAGCATGATTACCCGGGCGTCACAAGGTTCCTCCTTTGGTCCTTCATATTGCACAACCAATTCATCATTATAAGCATTCTTTTGATAGAACTTTGTGAGCCTATATTCAAGAGAATATCCCAATTCATTATCTCGAATAGCTAAATCATCATTAAGTTCAGAAATTCTATCAACTAAAACATTGGTAGGAACCCTTTTTCTAAGATTTTCATTGAAAGCAACATAGTCTAGAGATTGAAAACGCATTATTTCTTCTTGATCAAAGAGGATAGTCTCTATGGGAGGATGGCAAGTGTCCACCCTATAATGCGCAAAGATTTCTTTGGCCTCTTTTATTATGAATCGGAACTCATGAGCCAAAAAGATAGTAACGGCACGCTTAACAGAAGAATGCTCAATATTAGAAAATTCTAGGAAAATCCTTTGTATAGAAGGATGCAAGTGCATGAATTGTATCTCAAGTTCAACTACAAGCATGGCAATAGCGTCCGCAAAACTACTAGTTCTATGAAGAATAGAACTACCCATAGAAGGTAAAGCACCGGCACAAGTAAAGAAATCTTGAATAACTCCTTTTCCAATAATATTACCGCTACCAACACGGAATCTTTTTATGTGTGAGATAGTGGGTTCTTTAGTAGGAGCATCAAAATTATTATCGACAATAGTATCCCAATTTCAGACATAGAGGCAGAAGGCAAAGAACTAGCCATAACGACAAGCAAGCAAACTAACACACAAGCAAACAAAAAGCAAGCGGAAAGAAAGGGGCAAATAGAGAAAGAGAGGGAGGATAGAGAGAGAGAGGGCGAATAAGATGGCAAGGGTGAATTGGGGGGAGAGGAAAACAAGAGGCAAATGGCAAATAATGTAATGCGGGAGATAAGGGTATGTGATGGGTACTTGGTATGTTGACTTTTGCGTAGGCCTCCCCGGCAACAGCGCCAGAAATCCTTCTTGCTACCTATTTTAGCATTGCATTGGTTTTCCCCGAAGAGGAAGGGATGATGCAGCAAAGTACCGTAAGTATTTCCGTCAGTTTTTGAGAACCAAGGTATCAATCCAGTAGGAGGCTACGCACGAGTCCCTCGTACCTACACAAAACAAATAAATCCTCGCAACCAACGCAAATAGGGGTTGTCAATCCCTATAGGGCCACTTACGAGAGTGAGATCTGATAGATATGATAAGATAATATTTTTGGTATTTTTATGATAAAGATGCAAAGTAAAATAAAAGCAAAGTAAATAGCAAAGTAGGATATTGATATGATAAAGATAGACCCAGGGGCCATAGGTTTCACTAGTGGCTTCTCTCGAGAGCATAAGTATTCTACAGTGGGTGAACAAATTACTGTTGAGCAATTGACAGAATTGAGCATAGTTATGAGAATATCTAGATATGATCATGTATATAGGCATCACGTCCGAGACAAGTAGACCGACTCCTGCCTGCATCTACTACTATTACTCCACTCATCGACCGCTATCCGGCATGCATCTAGAGTATTAAGTTAAAATAGAGTAACGCCTTAAGCAAGATGACATGATGTAGAGGGATAGACTCATGCAATATGAAGAAAACCCCATCTTGTTATCCTCGATGGCAACAATACAATACGTGCCTTGCTGCCCTTATTGTCACCGGGAAAGGACACCGCAAGATTGAACCCAAAGCTAAGCACTTCTCCCATTGCAAGAAAGATCAATCTAATAGGCCAAACCAAACTGATAATTCGAAGAGACTTGAAAAGATAACCAATCATACATAAAAGAATTCAGAGAAGATTCAAATATTATTCATAGATAGACTTGATCATAAACCCACAATTCATCGATCTCAACAAACACACCGCAAAAAGAAGATTACATCGAATAGATCTCCACAAGAGAGGGGGAGAACATTGTATTGAGATCCAAAAAGAGAGAAGAAGCCATCTAGCTACTAACTATGGACCCGTAGGTCTGAAGTAAACTACTCACACTTCATCGGAGAGGCTATGGTATTGATGTAGAAGCCCTCCGTGATCGATGCCCCCTCCGGCGGAGCTCTGGAACAGGCCCCAAGATGGGATCTCGTGGATACAAAAAGTTACGGAGGTGGAATTAGGGTTTTGGCTCCTCTTTTGATCGTTTGGGGGTACGTGGATATATATAGGAGGAAGAAGTACGTCGGTGGAGCAACAGGGGCCCCACGAGGGTGGAGGGCGCGCCTGGGGGGGTAGGCGCGCCCCCCTACCTCGTGGGCTCCTGTTAGCTGGCTTGACGTAGGGTCCAAGTCTCTTGAGTAGTATTCGGTGAGAAAATCACGTTCCCGAAGGTTTCATTCCATTTGGACTCCGTTTGTTATTCCTTTTCTTCGGAACCCTAAAACAGGCAAAAACAGCAATTCTGGGTTGGGCCTCCGGTTAATAGGTTAGTCCCAAAAATAATATAAAAGTGGATAATAAAGCCCAATAATGTCCAAAACAGTAGATAATATAGCATGGAGCAATCAAAAATTATAGATACGTTGGAGACGTATCAAGCATCCCCAAGATTAATTCCTGCTCGTCCTTAAGTAGATCTCCACAAGAGAGGGGGAGAACATTGTATTGAGATCCGAAAAGAGAGAAGAAGCCATCTAGCTACTAACTATGGACCCGTAGGTCTGAAGTAAACTACTCACACTTCATCGGAGAGGCTATGGTGTTGATGTAGAAGCCCTCCGTGACCGATGCCCCCTCCGGCGGAGCTCCAGAACAGGCCCCAAGATGGGATCTCATGGATACAGAAAGCTACGGCGGTGGAATTAGGGTTTTGGCTCCTCTTCTGATCATTTGGGGGTACGTGGATATATATATATAGGAGGAAGAAGTACGTCGGTGGAGCAACAGGGGCCCCACGAGGGTGGAGGGCGCGCTTGGGGGGGTAGGCGCGCCCCCTACCTCGTGGGCTCCTATTAGCTAGCTTGACGTAGGGTCCAAGTCTCCTGAGTTGTATTCGTGAGAAAATCACGTTCCCGAAGGTTTCATTCCGTTTGGACTCCGTTTGATATTCCTTTTCTTCGAAACCCTAAAACAGGCAAAAACACCAATTCTGGGTTGGGCCTCCGGTTAATAGGTTAGTCCCAAAAATAATATAAAAGTGGATAATAAAGCCCAATAATGTCCAAAATAGTAGATAATATAGCATGGAGCAATCAAAAATTATATATACTTTGGAGACGTATCACTCGGTGCTTCCTTAGGACTTTCAATAATCGTTCTTCTTCATGTTCTGAAAGGTTAGCACTAATAATAACAGGATACATCTTTTTCTCGTTGAGATAAGCATATTTCAAAGTGTTAGGTAACTATTTTAATTCAAACACAGGATCACCTTTAGGTGGAGGAGTACCTCCTAGAGTTTCAATAGGCAAATTGTGCTTAAGCAAAGGTTGTTGTTCGAACAAGATTCTATCTATTTCATTTCTTTCATGCATATGCAAATCATTTTCATGGTCTAGCAGATATTGTTCTAAAGGATCAGTAGGAGGTACATCAATAGAAGCAAGACCAATAATTTCATTCTTACAAGGCAATTCTTTTTTATGAGGTTTTCTACTAAACTTGGAAAAAAATGAACTCATGAGACTCATCACCAAAGCTAACACCGGCAGTTTGTTTCTCACAATCTATTTTAGCATTAACAGTGTTCAAGAAAGGTCTACGAAAGATAATGGGACAAAAGTCATCATGTGGGGAACCAAGAACAAGAAAATCAGTAGGGTAACAATCCCAAGTGGTGTGATGATGTCTCTATTGGCAAGTTTAATAGTAACATCTATGTCTTTTATTTCAGTGGGTGCTATGTCATTCATAATTTCTTGATATAAGGTAAATGGAATAGCACTCATGCTAGCACCTATGTCACATTAACCATGATAACAATGATCTCCTATCTTAACTGAGACAACGGACATGGCAACAATGGGTCTTTGTTTATCTTTTTCATCGGGTTTGGTAATTCTAGCAGCTTCGTCACAGAAGTAAATAACATGCCCATCTAAATTTTCAACCAAGAGATCTTTAATCATAGCAACGCTAGGTTCTACCTTGATTTTTTCAGCTAGTTTAGGTGCTCTAATATTACTTTTATTGACCATAGTTGAAACTTTAGCATGTTCCTTTATCCTAACACGGAAAGGTGGTTTTTCAATATAAGCAGTAGGAACAACCGGATCAACATTATAGATAAGAGTTTCATATTTAGCTACTACCGGTTCTTTAATTTCTTATTTAATAGGTGGGTGATATATAAACCACTTCTCTTTAGGGAGATCAATATGAGTAGCAAAAGATTCACAAAAGGAGGCTACTATCTCAAAGTCAAGTCCATATTTAGTGCTAAACTTTTGGAAAGCATCGGTATTCATAAAAGATTTAACACAATCATACTTAAGCTTAATACTTGACTCTTTACCTTCGTCAAGTTCCCAATCTTAAGAGTTGTGTTTAATTCTTTCTAGAATATCCCACCGGAAATCAATAGTCTTCTTCATAAAGGAACCCGTACAAGAAGTATCAATCATGGATCGATCATCATGAGAAAGCCGAGCATACAAATTCCGAATGATAGTTTCTCTCGAGAGCTCATGATTGGGGCATGAATATAACATTGACTCAAGCCTCCCCCAAGCTAGAGCTATACTTTCTCCTTCACGAGGCCAAAAATTATATATATAATTTCGATCACGATGAACTAGATGCATAGGACATTTTTTTGGTGAAACTCCAATCCAAGATCCAATATCATTGCATAGCCTATACCATGCCAATGATTTTCCCTTCAAAGATAAAGGGAAAACCTTCTTCTTAGCTTCATCTCTGGGTAAACCTGCAAGCTTAAATAATCCACAAACTTCTTCCACATATATCAAGTGCATATCAGGATGTCCGGTTCCATCTCCTGCATAAGGATTAGCTAGTAGTTGTTCTATCATACCCGAAGGAATTTCATAACCAATATTTTCAGTAGGTGTCGCAGGTTGATAGGTGACTAATTGTTGTTCCGGTCGAGGTGAAGATACCCCGAACAAACCTCTCAAAGGATTGTTTTCCATAGTAACAAGTGACAGTAAATTTCTGCACATAGTAATAATTTTTCCTTGCCAATTTCCACTTACCAAGAGCGCTTCACTCCCCGGCAACGGTGCTAAAAAAGAGCCTTGATGACCCAAAAGTATAGGGGATCAATCATTGTCCTTTCGATAAGTAAGAGTCTCGAACCCAACGAGGAGCAGAAGGAAATGACAAGTAGTTTTCAGCAGGGTATTCTCTACAAGTACTGAAATTATAAGTAACGAGTAGTTTGATAGCAAGATAATTTGTAACGAAAAAGTAACGGCAATGGTAACAAAAGTGCAGCAAGGTAGCCCAATCCTTTTGAGGCAAAGGACAGGCCAAAACGGTCTCTTATGATAAGCAAAGCGTTCTTGAGGGTACATGGGGATTTCATCTAGTCACTTTCATCATGTTGGTTTGATTTGTGTTTGCTACTTTGATAAGTTGATATGTGGGTGGACCGGTGCTTAGGTGCCTTTCTTACTTGAAAAAACCTCCGCAAGCATCCGCAACTACGAGAAAAGTATTAAGATAAAATCTAACCATGGCATTAAACTTTTGGATCCAAATTAGTCCCTTGTGGAATAACGCATAAACTAGGGTTTAAGCATCTATCACTCTCGCAACCCATCATCTAATAACTACTCCCCAATGCATTCCCTTAGGCCCAAATATGGTGAAGTGTCATGTAGTCAACGTTCATATGACACCACTAAGGGAACAACAACATACATACCATCAAAATATCGAACACATATCAAGTTCACATGATTACTTGCAACAAGATTTCTCCCGTGACCTCAAGAACAAAAGTAACTACTCACAAATGATAATCATGCTCAAGATCAGAGGGGTGTTAAATAGCATAATGGGTCTGAACATACAATCTTCCACCAAATAAACCATATAGTAATCAACTATAAGATGTAATCAACACTACTAGTCACCCACAAGTACCAATCTATAGTTCTGGTACAAATATTGAACACAAGAGATGAACTAGGGTTTGAGAGGAGATGGTGTTATTGAAGATGTCGATGGAGATTGCCCTCCCCAAGATGGGAGAGTTGTTGGTGATGATGATGACGATGATTTCCCCCTCTGGGAGGGAAGTTTCCCCGACGGAATCGTTCCGCCGGAGGGCAAAAGTGCTCCTGCCCAAGTTCCACCTCGAGATGGCAGCGCTCCATCCCGAAAGTCCTCTCCTTATTTTTTCTGGTCAAAAAGACTTATATACCAGAAGATGGGCACCGAAGGTGGGCCGAGGAGGGCACAACCCACCAGAGCACGCCTGGGCTCCCTAGCGCGCCCAGGTGGGTTGTGCCCACCTAGTGGGCCCCCTCTGGTAGTTATTCACTCCAATAATTCTTATTTATTCCATAAAAACTCCTCGTGAAGTTTCAGCTCATTTGGAGTTGTGCAGAATAGGTAGCCTGACGTAGCTTTTTCAGGTCCAGATTTCCAACTGTCGGAATTCCCTCTCTTTGTGTGAACCTTGCATATTATGAGAGAAGGCATTAGAATTACTCCAAAAAGCATTATTATGCATAAAAATATTATAAATAACAGTAGGTAAACATGATGCAAAATGGAAGTATCATGTACCCAATTGTTTCCTTAGGGTATCCTATGAAGACGCACTTCTCCGATTTGGGTTCGAGCTTATCAGGCTGAAGCCTTTTGACATGAGTGTCGGAACCCCAAACTTTAAGAAATGATAGCTTAGATTTCTTGCCAAACCACGATTCATATGGTGTTGTCTCAAAAGATTTAGACGATGCCCTATTTAACGTGAATGCAGTTGTCTCTAATGCATAACCCCAAAATGATAGTGGTAAATCAGTAAGAGACACCATAGATCGCACCATATCTAATAAAGTAAGGTTACGACGTTCGGACACACCAATACGCTGTGGTGTTCCAGGTGGCATGAGTTGTGAAACTATTCCACACTGTTTTAAATGAAGGCCAAACTCGTAACTCAAATACTCGCCTCCATGATCAGATCGTAGAAACTTTATTTTCTTATTATGATGATTCTCCATTTCACTCTGAAATTCTTTGAACTTTTCAAATGTTTCAGACTTTTGTTTCATTAAGTAGATGTACCCATACCTACTCAAATCATCTGTGGAGGTCAAAAAATAATGATACCCGCTGCGTGCCTCAACACTCATCGGACCGCATACATCGGTATGTATTATTTTCAAATAAGTCATTAGCTCGCTCTATTGTTACGGAGAACGGAGTTTTTAGTCATCTTGCCCATGAGGCATGGTTCGCAAGTATCAAATGATTCATGATCAAGTGATTCCAAAAGTCCATCCGCATGGAGTTTCTTCATGCTCTTTACACCAATATGATCTAAACGGCAGTGTCACAAGTATGTTGCACTATCATTATCAACTTTGCATCTTTTGGCATCAATATTATGAATATGTGTATCACTACGATCGAGATTCAATAAACCATTCACATTGGGTGTATGACCATAGAAGGTTTTATTCATGTAAACAAAACAACAATTATTCTCTGACTTACATGAATAAATGTATTGCAATAAACATGATCTAATCATATTCATGCTCAACGCAAACACCAAATAACATTTATTTAGGTTCAACACTACTCCCGAAGGTAGAGGGAGTGTGCGGTGGTGATCACATTGTTGGGGAACGTAGTAATTTCAAAAAAAAATCCTACGCACACGCAAGATCATGGTGATGCACATCAACGAGAGGGGAGAGTGTTGTCTACGTACCCTCATAGACCGAAAGCGGAAGCGTTATAACAACGCGGTTGATGTAGTCGTACGTCTTCACGGCCCGACCGATCAAGCACCAAAACTACTGCACCTCCGAGTTTTTGCACACGTTCAGCTCGATGACGATCCCCGGACTCCGATCCAGCAAAGTGTCGGGGATGAGTTCCGTCAGCACGACGGCGTGGTGACGATCTTGATGTTCTACCGTCGCAGGGCTTCGCCTAAGCACCGCTACAGTATTATCAAGGATTATGGTGGAGGGGCCACCGCACACGGCTAAGAGATCAATGATCAATTGTTGTGTCTCTGGGGTGCCCCCCTGCCCCCGTATATAAAGGAGTGGAGGAGGGGGCCGGCCAAGGAGGGTGGCGCGCCCAAGGGGGGGAGTCCAACTCCCACCGGGAGTAGGACTCCCCTTTTTCCTATTAGGAGTAGGAGAGGGAAGGAAGAGGAAGGAGGGAGGAAGGAAAGGGGGGCCAGCCCCCTTCCTAATTCGGATTGGGCTTGGGGGGGCGCCCCCTCCCTTGATCCTTTCCCCTCCTTTCAACTAAGGCCCAATAAGGCCCATATACCTCCCGGGGGGTTCCGATAACCTCTCGGTGATCCGGTATTGTCCCAATGTTACCCGGAACCTTTCCGGTGTCCAAATATAGTCGTCCAATATATCGATATTTATGTCTAGACCATTTCGAGACTCCTCGTCAAGTCTGTGATCACATCCGGGACTCCGAACAACCTTCGGTACATCAAAATATATAAACTCATAATGAAACTATCATCGTAACGTTAAGCGTGCGGACCCTACAGGTTCGAGAACAATGTAGGCATGACCGAGACACGTCTCCGGTCAATAACCAATAGCGGAACCTGGATGCTCATATTGGCTCCTACATATTCTACAAAGATCTTTATCGGTCAGATCGCATAACAACATACGTTGTTCCCTTTGTCATCGGTATGTTACTTGCCCGAGATTCGATCATTGGTATCTCAATACCTAGTTCAATCTCGTTACCAGCAAGTCTCTTTACTCGTTCCGTAATACATCATCCCGCAACTAACTCATTAGTTGCAATGCTTGCAAGGCTTAAGTGATGTGCATTACCGAGAGGGCCCAGAGATACCTCTCCGACAATCGGAGTGACAAATCCTAATCTCGAAATATGCCAACCCAACAAGTACCTTTGGAGACACCTGTAGAGCACCTTTATAATCACCCAGTTACGTTGTGACGCTTGGTAGCACACAAAGTGTTCCTCCGGTAAACGAGAGTTGCATAATCTCATAGTCATAGGAACATGTATAAGTCATGAAGAAAGCAATATCAACAAACTAAACGATCAAGTGCTATGCTAACGGAATGGGTCAAGTCAATCACATCATTCTCCTAATGATGTGATCCCGTTAATCAAATGACAACTCATGTCTATGGTTAGGAAACATAACCATCTTTGATCGACAAGCTAGTCAAGTAGAGGCATACTAGTGACACTTTGTTTGTCTATGTATTCACACATGTATTATGTTTCTGGTTAATACAATTCTAGCATGAATAATAAATATTTATCATGATATAAGGAAATAAATAATAACTTTATTATTGCCTCTAGGGCATATTTCCTTCAGTCTCCCACTTGCACTCGAGTCAATAATCTAGTTCACATCGCCATGTGATTTAACATCAATAGTTCACATCGTCATGTGACCAACACCCGAAGGGTTTACTAGAGTCAATAATCTAGTTCACATCGCTATGTGATTAATACCCAAAGAGTACTAAGGTGTGATTATGTTTTGCTTGTGAGGGAAGTTTAGTCAACGGGTCTGCCACATTCAGATCCGTATGTATTTTGCAAATTTCTATGTCAACAATGCTCTACACGGAGCTACTCTAGCTAATTGCTCCCACTTTCAATATGTATCCAGATTGAGACTTTGAGTCATCTGGATCAGTGTCAAAACTTGCATCGACGTAACCCTTTACGACAAACCTTTTGTCACCTCCATAATCGAGAAACATATCCTTATTCCACTAAGGATAATTTTGACCAATGTCCAGTGATCTACTCCTAGATCACTATTGTACTCCCTTGCCAAACACAGGGCAGGGTATACAATAGGTCGGGTACATAGCATGGCATACTTTATAGAACCTATGGCTGAGGCATAGGGAATGACTTTCATTCTCTCTCTATCTTCTGCCGTGGTCGGGTTTTGAGTCTTACTCAACTTCACACCTTGTAACACAGGCAAGAACTCTTTCTTTGACTGTTCTATTTTGAACTACTTCAAAATCTTGTCAAGGTATGTACTCATTGAAAAACTTATCAAGTGTCTTGCTCTATGTCTATAGATCTTGATGCTCAATATGTAAGCAGCTTCACCGAGGTCTTTCTTTGAAAAACTCCTTTCGAACACTCCTTTATGCTTTGCAGAATAATTTTACATTATCTTCGATCAACAATATGTTATTCACATATACTTATCAGAAATGTTGTAGTGCTCCCACTCACTTTCTTGTAAATACAGGCTTCACTGCAAGTCCGTATAAAACTATATGCTTTGATCAACTTATCAAAGCGTATATTCCAACTCCGAGATGCTTGCACCAGTCCAAAGATGGATCGCTGGAGCTTGCATATTTTGTTAGCACCTTTAGGATTGACAAAACTTTCTTGTTGCATCATATACAATTCTTCTTTAATAAATCTATTAAGGAATGCAGTTTTGTTTATCCGCTTGTTAGATTTCATAAAATGCGGCAATTGCTAACATGATTCGGACAGACTTAAGCATAGATACGAGTGAGAAACTCTCATCGTAGTCAACACCTTGAACTTGTCAAAACCTTTTTGCGACAATTCTAGCTTTTGTAGATAGTGACACTACTATCAGCGCCCGTCTTCCTCTTGAAGATCCATTTAATATCAATGGCTCGCTGATCAATGGGCAAGTCAATCAAAAGTCCATACTTTATTCTCATACATGGATCTCATCTTAGATTTCATGGCCTCGAGCCATTTCGCGGAATCTGGGCTCATCATCGCTTCCTCATAGTTTATAGGCTCGTCATGGTCAAGTAACATGACCTCCAGAACAGGATTACCGTACCACTCTGGTGCGGATCTCACTCTGGTTTACCTACAAGGTTCGGTAGTAACTTGATCTGAAATTTACATGATCATCATCATTAGCTTCCTCACTAATTGGTGTAGTAGTCACAGGAACAGATTTCTGTGATGAACTACTTTCCAATAAGGGAGTAGGTACAGTTACCTCATCAAGTTCTACTTTCCTCCCACTCACTTCTTTCGAGAGAAACTCCTTCTCTAGAAAGGATCCATTCTCAGTAATGAATATCTTGCCTTCGGATCTGTGATAGAAGGTGTACCCAACATTTTCTATTGGGTATCCTATGAAGATGCACTACTCCGATTTGGGTTTGAGCTTATCAAGTTGAAACTTTTTCACATAAGCATTGCAACCTCAAACTTTAAGAAATGACAGCTTAGGTTTCTTGCCAAACCATAGTTCATACGATGTTGTCTCAACGGATTTAGATGATGCCCTATTTAACGTGAATGCAGCTGTCTCTAATGCATAACCTCAAAACGATAGTGGTGGATTGGTAACAGACATCATAGATCGCACCATATCTAATAAAGTACGGTTATGACGTTCGGACACACCATTATGCTGTGGTGTTCCAGGTGGCATGAGTAGTGAAACTATTTCACATTGTTTTTAACTAAAGGCCAAACTCGTAACTCAAATATTTTACTTCTGTGATCGTATCGTAGAAACTTTTATTTTTGTTACGATTATTCTCCACTTCACTCTGAAATTCTTTGAACTTTTCAAATGTTTCAGACTTGTGTTTCATCAAGTAGATATACTCATATCTGCTCAAATCATCTGTGAAGATCAGAAAATAATGATACCTGCCGCAAGCTTCAATATTCATTGGACCACATACATCAGTATGCATGATTTACAACAAATCTGTTGCTTGCTGCATTGTTCCGGAGAATGGAGTCTTAGTCATCTTGCCCATGAGGCATGGTTCGCAAGCATCAACTGATTCATAATCAAGTGATTCCAAAAGTCCATCAGCATGGAGTTTCTTCATGCGCTTTACACTAATATGACCTAAACGGCAGTGCCACAAATAAGTTGCACTATCATTATTAACTTTGCATCTTTAGGTTTCAATATTATGAATATGTGTATCACTACGATCGAGATCCAATGAACCATTTTCATTGGGTGTGTAACCATATATGTAAACAGAATAACAATTTATTCTCTTACTTAAATGAATAACCGTATTGCAATAAACATGATCAAATCATATTCATGCTCAATGCAAACACCAAATAACACTTATTTAGGTTTAACACTAATCCCGAAAGTATACGGAGTGTGCGATGATCATATCAATCTTGGAACCACTTCCAACACACATCGTCACTTCACCCTTAACTAGTCTCTGTTCATTCTGCAACTCCCGTTTCGAGTTACTACTCTTAGCAACTGAACCAGTATCAAATACCGAGGGGTTGCTACGAACACTAGTAAAATACACATCAATAATCTGTATATCAAATATACCTTTGTTCACTTTGCCATCCTTCTTATCCGCCAAATACTTGGGGCAATTCCGCTTCCAGTGACCAGTCCCTTTGCAGTAGAAGCACTTAGTCTCAGGCTTAGGATCAGACTTGGGCCTCTTCACTTGAGCAGCAACTTGCTTGCCGTTCTTCTTGAAGTTCCCCTTCTTCCCTTTGCCCTTTTCTTGAAACTAGTGGTCTTGTCTACCATCAACACTTGATATTTTTCTTGATTTCTACCTTCGTCGATTTCAGCATTACGAAGAGCTTGGGAATCGTTTCCGTTATCCCTTGCATATCATAGTTCATCAAGAAGTTCTACTAACTTGGTGATGGTGACTAGAGAATTTGTTAATCACTATTTTATCTGGAAGATTAACTCCCACTTGATTCAAGCGATGGTAGTACCCAGACAATCTAAGCACATGCTCACTGCTTGAGCTATTCTCCTCCATCTTTTCACTATAGAACTTGTTGGAGACTTCATATCTCTCAACTCGGGTATTTACTTGAAATATTAACTTCAACTCCTGGAACATCTCATATGGTCCATGACGTTCAAAACGTCTTTGAAATCCCGATTCTAAGCTGTAGCGACCAGACCTCAAACAGTCTGATCTCTATGCTCCGGTGTCATCCCTGGTTCAGTAATGCTGACACCACACAGTACTCGGAGGATTTATAGCAGAGTAGCAATCACACACTTATTACATCGAGTGTCTCAAAAGAGAACTTATTACAATAAATATGGCTTAAGGCCATCTAATAACGATAACAGCGGAAGGCTTGGAAGATAAGTGAGTCCATCAACTCCAATGGCATCACTGAGTATAGAACCACGACCTAAAAACTCCTTAATCGTCGTCTAAAAAGTCTGCAACATTAACGTTGCAGCCCGAAAACGGGTCAGCACATGGAATATGTTGGCAAGGTAACACATAGAGAGTAATGGAATGAAACAGCTATACTATATGCATATTTGGCTGGTGGAAAGCTCTATGGTTACTATTTTGAGTAAAGCCAATTTTTCTCTACTTCAAAGGAATAAAATTTAATTACTATCATGGTGGTTGTTAAACATTGAGAATGGTTGATAGCATTCTCAATCCCAATTAAGCATCATCATTAAACATAACCCAACAAAATTAATTTAGAGTAACATGTTGAGATTCACATGATAATCCAGGTACTAGATACTCAAGATGTCCATAACCGGGGACACGGCTAACCATGATTAGTTTATTACACTCTGCAGAGGTTTGCGCACTTTTCCCCACAAGACTCGATCGCCTCCATTTGGTTTCTCGCACTACAGGGTGTTTGAGAAGACGGATGACCGAGACATAGTCTTTCAGAAGCGCTAGCACCTTACGATCGGGTAGACCGTACCACCTACATCCCCTACATCTGCTACTCTACCACTGTAAGAGTTCGCACAACTTAGTCAACTATGCTAGAGCCCATAATATCTTGTGGCTGCACACGGAAGTTTCTAGTATGAATAGTCTCACGATCCCTTTGAGCCTGGGTGGTGGTCCAAAAGAAAATAGGCAAGTCCTGGAATACCCAGGTGCCTCAATCCACCCAGATGTGTGTTTAAGTTGCCACCTTAGATAAACCATTAATTAACAATCTCACATCTATCATGGATATCACTCACCCAATCCACGTCTACTAGCATAGCATGGCATAATAAGCAAACGCAGAAGTAACTCCCAAAGGTTTGATAATAACAGGTAATAGGTACTACCTCATCTTCTTCCCATCCCACAATTTAATTAGATCCTAATCATGCAATGTGTGAGGATTGATCTAATGCAATAAAACTGGGTAGTAGAAAAGGTATGATCAAAGTGTTACTTGCCTTGCTGATGATCCGCGAAACCTAATGATTCGAAGTAACAGGCGGCGCACTCCGGGTATTCTATCGCAGACAAACAAACAAGCATACAATAAGTACTCATCTAATGCATAGGTAAAACTCAAATAAGAGAACTAACCAGAAGGTTCAACTTAAGAACTCCGGTTGGCAAAAAGAATCAAATCGAACGAAGCAACGAAAGTCAAACTGCGAAAGAAAACAACTTCGTTCTAGTAATTTGGATCTAGGGAAAATTTTACAGTAACAAAAACTTGTTTGAGTTGATTAAACGGATAGAGGGTTTTGAGACGAAACTCTAGGCGCTTGAATCGCCTGATTCCGATAAACGAGCGAAAAGTTATACTAAAACAAAAATCGGATCAGGAATCGCGATCAGAAAAATCACGGATTTAATCCGAGAAAAAGAGAAACGACGAACGCCGATTTTTTTCTCTCTTTTTTCGGCACGGAAAACGAGGCGCGACGAACCTCGGCGGCGGGATCCGGCAGCGGACGTCGGCGGCGGCGGCGGCGAACGGGCTAGGGTTTGGGGGCGCGAGTGGCTGGGCTCGGCTGGCTCCCCCCCCCCCCGGCTTATAAAGGCCTCCCGGGTCGGTGTCCAGGTCGGACACGGCCCGTTAAGTCGGTTCGCATTTTTTTTAAATTATTCCGCTCGGAAGAAAAATAAAAAGAAATACTAAACGGACTCCAAAAATTCTGAAATAAATTTTCACGGGCTTCTAAAATCAAGCCGCACAAGGTGAACATTTATTTGGGACCTAAATGCAATTTTGAAAAACGCACCTTTTTCCTAAATTCAAATAAAACACCGAAAAACTCCGAAATAAAATCTTATTTGATTTTATTATTAAATCCTCAATATTTCTTTATTGTGGGAAAGTCATTTTATTCCCTCTCTCATATTTTTGTAATAGAAATAATTGATGATAAAATAAATAAAATCAAATGATCCTATTCTCAAAATTTGAGAAAACTCAAATATGAAAATAACGAAATCCCCAACTCTCTCCGTGGGTCATTGAGTTGCGTAGAATTTCTACGATCAACCAAAATGCAAAATAAAATATGATATGCATTGATGATCTAATGTATAACATTCCAAATTAAAAATTTGGGATGTTACATAAGCTGTTAAGCATGGTGCACTAAACTATCAAGTAGTCATCATATTGAGCTAGCCAAAAGTTCATAACGTCTGCATCTGCTCCTGCAATAGGTCAGTCACCTAGTGGTGCATCAAGGACATAATTCTTCTGTGCAGCAATAAGGATAAACCTCAGATCACGGATCCAATCCGCATCATTGCTACTAACATTTTTCAACTTAGTTTTCTCTAGGAACATATAAAAATTAAACGGGGAGCAAGATCGCGAGCTATTGATCTACAACATAGATATGCTAATACTACCAGGACTAAGTTCATGATAAATTAAAGTTCAATTAATCATATTACTTAAGAACTCCCACTTAGATAGGCATCCCTCTAATCATCTAAGTGATCACGTGATCCAAATCAACTAAACCATAACCGATCATCACGTGAAATGGAGTAGCTTTCAATGGTGAACATCATTATGTTGATCATATCTACTATATGATTCACGCTCGACCTTTTGGTCTCCAGTATTCCGAGGCCATATCTGCATATGCTAGGCTCGTCAAGTTTAACCTGAGTATTCTGCGTGTGCAAAACTGGCTTGCACCCGTTGTAGATGGACGTAGAGCTTATCACACCCGATCATCACGTGGTGTCTGGCCACGACGAACTTTGGCAACGGTGCATACTCAGGGAGAACACTTTTATATTGAAATTTAGTGAGAGATCATCTTATAATGCTACCGTCAATCAAAGCAAGATAAGATGCATAAAAGATAAACATCACATGCAATCAATATAAGTGATATGATATGGCCATCATCATCTTGTGCTTGTGATCTCCATCTCCGAAGCATCGTCATGATCACCATCGTCACCGGCGCGACACCTTGATCTCCATCGTAGCATCATTGTCGTCTCGCCAATCTTATGCTTCTATGACTATCGCTACCGCTTTGTGATAAAGTAAAGCATTACAGGGCGATTGCATTGCATACAATAAAGCGACAACCATATGGCTCCTGCCAGTTGCCGATAACTCGGTTACAAAACATGATCATCTCATACAATAAAATTTAGCATCATGCCTTGACCATATCACATCACAACATGCCCTGCAAAAACAAGTTAGACGTCCTCTACTTTGTTTGTTGCAAGTTTTACGTGGCTGCTACGGGCTTAAGCAAGAAACAATCTTACCTACGCATCAAAAACCACAACGATAGTTTGTCAAGTTGGTGCTGTTTTAACCTTCGCAAGGACCGGGCGTAGCCACACTCGGTTCAACTAAAGTTGGAGAAACTGACACCCGCCAGCCACCTGTGTGCAAAACACATCGGTAGAACCAGTTCCGCGTAAGCATACGCGTAATGTTGGTCCGGGCCGCTTCATCCAATAATACCGCTGAACCAAAGTATGACATGCTGGTAAGCAGTATGACTTATATCGCCCACAACTCACTTGTGTTCTACTCGTGCATATAACATCAACACATAAAACCTAGGCTCGGATGCCACTGTTGGGGAACGTAATAATTTCAAAAAAATTCCTATGCACACGCAAGATCATGGTGATGCACAGCAACGAGAGGGGAGACTGTTGTCTACGTACCCTCGTAGACCGGAAGCGGAAGCGTTATAACAACGCGGTTGATGTAGTCGTAAGTCTTCACGGCCCGACCAATCAAGCACCGAAACTACGACACCTCCGAGTTTTTGCACACATTCAGCTCGATGACGATCCCCGGACTCCAATCCAGCAAAGTGTCGGGGATGAGTTCCGTCAGCACGACGGCGTGGTGACGATCTTGATGTTCTACCATTGTAGGGCTTCGCCTAAGCACCGCTACAATATTATCGAGGATTATGGTGGAGGGGGGCACCGCACACGGCTAAGAGATCAATGATCAATTGTTGTGTCTCTGGGGTGCCCCCTGCCCCCGTATATAAAGGAGTGGAGGAGGGGGCGGCCAAGGAGGGTGGCGCGCCCAAGGGGGGGAGTCCAACTCCCACCGGGGGTAGGACTCCCCTTTTTCCTATTAGGAGTAGGAGAGGGAAGGAAGAGGAAGGAGGGAGGAAGGAAAGGGGGGGCTGGGCCCCTTCCCAATTCGGATTGGGCTTGGGGGGGCGCCCCCTCCCTTGCTCCTTTCCCCTCCTTTCAACTAAGGCCCAATAAGGCCCATATACCTCCCGGGGGGTTCCGATAACCTCTCGGTGATCTGGTATTGTCCCAATCTTACCCAGAACCTTTTCGGTGTCCAAATATAGTCGTCCAATATATCGACCTTTATGTCTCGACCATTTCGAGACTCCTCGTCAAGTCCGTGATCACATCCGGGACTCCGAACAACCTTTGGTACATCAAAATATATAAACTCATAATGAAACTATCAACGTAACGTTAAGCGTGCGGACCCTACGGGTTCGAGAACAATGTAGATATGACCGAGACACGTCTCCGGTCAATAACCAATAGCGGAACCTGGATGCTCATATTGGCTCCTACATATTCTACGAAGATCTTTATCGGTCAGACCGATAACAACATACGTTGTTCCCTTTGTCATCGGTATGTTACTTGCCCGACATTCGATCGTTGGTATCTCAATACCTAGTTCAATCTCGTTACCGGCAAGTCTCTTTGCTCGTTCCATAATACATCATCCAGCAACTAACTCATTAGTTGCAATGCTTGCAAGGCTTAAGTGATGTGCATTACCGAGAGGGCCCAGAGATACCTCTCCGACAATCGGAGTGACAAATCCTAATCTCGAAATACGCCAACCCAACAAGTACCTTCGGAGAAACCTGTAGAGCACCTTTATAATCACCCAGTTACGTTGTGATGTTTGGTAGCACACAAAGTGTTCCTCCGGTAAACAGGAGTTGCATAATCTCATAGTCATAGGAACATGTATAAGTCATGAAGAAAGCAATATCAACAAACTAAACGATCAAGTGCTATGCTAACAGAATGGGTCAAGTCAATCACATCATTCTCCTAATGATGTGACCCCGTTAATCAAATGACAACTCATGTCTATGGTTAGGAAACATAACCATCTTTGATCGATGAGCTAGTCAAGTAGAGGCATACTAGTGACACTTTGTTTGTCTATGTATTCACACATGTATTATGTTTCCGGTTAATACAATTCTAGCATGAATAATAAACATTTATCATGATATAAGGAAATAAATAATAACTTTATTATTGCCTCTAGGGCATATTTCCTTCACAGATCAACCTTGGAATCATTTCTAACACACATCTTACCTCGCTTTTAACTAGTCTCTGCAACTCCTGTTTCGAGTTACTAATCTTAATTAGTAACTGAACTAGTATCAAATACCTAGGGGTTACTACGAACACTAGTAAAATACACATCAATAACATGTATATCAAATATACCTTTGTTCACTTTGCCATCCTTCTTATCCGCCAAGTATTTGGGGCAGTTCCGCTTCCAATGACCAGTCCCTTTGCAGTAGAAGCACTCAGTTTCAGGCTTGGGTCCAGCTTTGGGCTTCTACCCGGGAGTGATAACTTGCTTGCCATTCTTCTTGAAGTTCCCTTTCTTTTCCTTGCCCTTTTTCTTGAAAGTAGCGGTCTTGTTGACCATCAACACTTGACGCTCCTTCTTGATTTCTACCATCGCCGATTTCAGCATCGCGAAGAGCTCAGGAATCATTTTCTTCATCCCTTGCATATTATAGTTCATCCCGAAGTTCTATTAGCTTGGTGGTAGTGACTAGAGAACTTTGTAAATCACTATCTTATCTGAAATATTAACTCCCACTTGATTCAAGCGATTGTAGTATCCAAACATTCTGAGTTCATGCTCACTGGCTGAGCTATTCTCCTCCATCTTGTAGGCAAAGTACTTGCCAGAGGTCTCATACCTCTCAACACGGGCATGAATCTAAAATACCAATCTTCAGCTCTTGGAACATCCCATATGCTCTGTGGCGTTCAAAACATTTTTGAAGTCCCGGTTCTAAGTCGTAAAACATGGCGCACTAAACTATCAAGTACTCATCATATCGAGTTTGCAAAACGTTCATAATGTCTGCATATGCTCGTGCAACAAGTTTGTCACCTAGCGGCGCATCAAGGACATAATTCTTTTGTGCAGCTGAAAGTGCAACTATCCCTAGGTGGTTTTGGTAATTCATAACAACATATAGCTCATTGAGCTAATGCTATTCCAAGATGACTATTTCAGGAAAGCTCAATGATTGGCATGGCATGGATGTGAAAGTGGAACCCTGAAAATGCTAAGGACAAAGGATTGGCTCAAGCTCAAAAGCTCAAGACTCTTCATTTTATATTTTAGTGATCCAAGATCACATTGAGTCCATAGGAAAAGCCAATACTATCAAGGAGGGATGAGGTGTTGCTTAATGAGCCTCTCGCTTCATGTGCTTAATGATATGCTCCAAAACCCTCAACTACTTTCCCATATCCACTATGACCTAAACCCTAAGCCAAACTCGGTCATACCGATTCTTTCTATCCGGCGCCACCGAGTTTCACTTGTCATAAGCCACTGCCAAACCCTAGCATTCGGTTCTACCGATAGGGATCTCGGTCTCACCGAGATGGGATTGCAAACTCTCTGTTTCCTTTTCGTAACTTTTCGGTCTCACCGAAAGAGCGGATCGGTCCCACCGAGTTGCAATGTAAACTCAGCGTTTCCTTTTTGTAACTTTTCGGTCTCACCGAAAGAGCAAATCGGTCCCACCGAGTTTGCCTGACCAACTCTCTGGTTAGCTAATTACCAAAATCGGTATCACCGAGTTTGTGTAATCGGTCTCACCAAGATTACGTTATGCCCAAACCCTAACCATATCGGTCCTACCGAGTTGCATGTCAGTCCCACCGAAAATCTCTAACGGTCACTAGGTTTACCTTTTCGTCCGACCGAGTTTGTTGATTCGGTCCCACCGAGATTGGAAAACTGTGTGTAACGGTTGGATTTTGTGTGGAGGCTATATATACCCCTCCACCTCCTCTTCATTCGGGAGAGAGCCATCAGAACACATACACCAATTCCAACTCATATGTTCTGAGAGAGAACCACCTACGTCATGTGTTGAGACCAAGATATTCCATTCCTACCATATGAATCTTGATCTCTAGCCTTCCCAAGTTGCTTTCCACTCAAATCTTCTTTCCACCAAATCCAAATCCTATGAGAGAGAGTTGAGTGTTGGGGAGACTATCATTTGAAGCACAAGAGCAAGGAGTTCATTCTTACACACCATTTGTTACTTCTTGGAGAGTGGTGTCTCCTAGATTGGCTAGGTGTCACTTGGGAGCCTCCGACAAGATTGTGGAGTTGAACCAAGGAGTTTGTAAGGGCAAGGAGATCGCCTACTTCGTGAAGATCTACCGCTAGTGAGGCAAGTCCTTCGTGGGCGATGGCCATGGTGGGATAGACAAGGTTGCTACTTCGTGGACCCTTCGTGGGTGGTTGCTTCTTCGTGGACCCTTCGTGGGTGGAGCCCTCCGTGGACTCGCGCAACCGTTACCCTTCGTGGGTGGAGCCCTCCGTGGACTCGCGCAACCATTACCCTTCGTGGGTTGAAGTCTCCATCAATGTGGATGTAGGATAGCACCACCTATCCGAACCACGGGAAAAACATCTGTGTCTCCAATTGCGTTTGAATTCTCCAAACCCTTCCCTTTACATTCTTGCAAGTTGCATGCTTTACTTTCCGCTGCCAATATACTCTTTGCATGCTTGCTTGAATTGTGTGATGATTGCTTGACTTGTCCTACAATAGCTAAAATCTGCCAAGAACTAAAATTGGGAAAAAGGTTAAGTTTTTATTTGGTCAAGTAGTCTAATCACCCCCCCCCTCTAGACATACTTTCGATCCTACAAGTGGTATCAGAGCTTTGGTCTCCATTTGCTTTGATCTCCATAGCTTTTGGTGGTCATAGCCTTGGTTTCACAACCTAGGAGAGTATGGCGTCTAGCGAGGGAAATTATCACCGTAGAGGTCCTTACTTTGATGGTACTAATTTTGCTAGTTGGAAGCATAAAATCAAAATGCATATTCTTGGACATAACCCCGCCGTTTGGGCTATTGTGTGTGTTGGTTTGCAAGGTGACTTCTTTGATGGGAAAGAACCAAACCGTGAAGCTACCGCGGATGAGTTGAAGATGTTGCAATATAATGCTCAAGCTTGTGATATTCTCTTCAACGGATTGTGCCCCGAAGAATTCAACAAAATCAGCCGTCTTGAGAATGCAAAGGAAATTTGGGACACTTTGATTGATATGCACGAAGGTACCGACTCCGTCAAGGAATCCAAGTTGGATGTGCTTCAAAGTCAACTTGACAAGTTCAAAATGAAGGATGGTGAAGGTGTCGCTGAAATGTACTCTAGGCTTGCTCTCATCACAAATGAGATTGCCGGCTTAGGAAGTGAAGAGATGACCGATAGATTCATCATCAAGAAGATTCTAAGAGCCTTGGATGGAAAATATGATACCGCGTGCACATTGATCCAAATGATGCCCAATTACAAAGATCTCAAGCCAACGGAGGTGATTGGAAGAATTGTTGCTCATGAGATGTCACTTAAGGATAAAGAGGAACTTCACAACAAATCAAGTGGTGCCTACAAAGCCTCATGTGAAGCCCCTACATCATCAAGTGAGAAACAAAACTTAAATGAAGAATTGAGCTTAATGGTGAAGAACTTCAACAAGTTCTACAAGAGTAGAAGCAAAGATAGAAGCTTCAAGTCAAGGTCCTACAATGACAAAAGATCTTCTAGTCGAGAGCGAAACTGCTACAGTTGTGGAAGACCCGGACACTATTCCAATGAGTGTACGGCTCCCTACAAGAGAAGAGAAGATTCTCCAAAAAGAAGAAGCAAAGAATCACCACCAAGAGAGAGAAGGAGTAGAGATGATCGTTATGAACGAAGATACTCACGGAGAAGCAAGGATTCGGAAAGGAAGGAAAAATCATCAAGGAGCTACACAAAACGAAGACATCAAGCTCATGTTGGTGAATGGGTATCCGGCTCCGACTCCGACAGCCACTCCGAGAGAAGTTATTACTCTGACTCCGAAGATACTCAAGATGAAGGTGTTGCCGGTCTAGCACTTGTGTCAACCAACTCCTACGACATATTTGACTCACCAAATGAAGGAATTGGAAGATGCTTCATGGCCAAAGGTCCTAAGGTAACACACCCCGAGTATGTTGATTTCAATAGTGCTGAAGATGACTTGTTAGGTGATGATTTGCTTGTTGACAACTCTAGTGATGAATACTATGATGAAACGTCAATTAATCATGCTAATCAAGATAAAACGAATGACAATGATAAGGAGAAGATTGAGGCTCTAACTAAAGAACTAAACACTCTTAAGTTAGCTCATGAAACTATCTTCGAAGATCATCGAGAAATTTTAAGAGCTCATGAGAAATTACGCCTTGAAAAGCTCAATCTAGAGCAAGAGCATGAGTTCTTAAAAGCAATCAATGATGATCTCCGCAAGAAAAGTTCTTCTTACATTGCCAAGCATTTACTCTTATCCACTTACATGCCTCAAGTCAAGTCTAGTAACAAGAACAAGAAAGATTCTTCCTCTAGCAGTAACAATGATCATGCTAAATCCAATATTGTTGCTTCTAGTAGTTCTCTTGATTCCACTAATGATTCTCTTAGCCAAGTTACACTTGAGAAAGAAAATAGCTTATTGAAGGGAATTATAGAGAAAGGAGTGTACAAAAGCCTTGACGGGAGTAAGCAATTCGAGGAAATTGTGCGCAAGCAAGGAATGCACCGGAAGAATCAAGGTGTTGGTTTTGAACGAAAGTTCAATGCCAATGGAGTTGAGTGGGAAGAAGATCAATACCCCAAGACAAAGTTTGTTCCTCAACAAGAGAAGTATGATACTTCTTTCAAGGGGACACAAGCTCAAGATGATCTTCCACCACAAGACTACAAGCAAAAAGGCAAGGACAAGCTTCAAGAGGAAATTGATGCATTTGAAGAAGCTCCTAAGACCTCAGTCAAGTGGATTCCCAAGACTACTTCAAGTTCCACTTCATCAAGTACGACTACAACTCCAAGGATTCCCATCAAGATGGTGTGGATCCAAAAGAAGAAGAACTAGAGAGTTCTTGAGGGTGACTCCGCCAACATACTTCACTCTTATCATTTTGGCAAGAACAAGTGCAATCAACTTCCACATCTTGCACTAGTTCAAGGAGTCACAAACCCTCTTGTTGGTAAGACAAGGGACAAGGTAACCTAAAAGTTTTCATGGACATCATCTTGTGTGTGCATCACTCTATGTCTATGGATATCCTTGTTTGTTCCTTGTGGGACTAACCCATGTAGGTATTGAAAGTGCAATTCACTCAAATGGATAGCTCCAAGTGATCTACATCAACATTGAGCATCCACATCTTCAACATCTACATGAAGTCATCATCGACAAAACCCGAGGTTAGTTCATCCCTCTAAGGGGGGATATCACATCTAGGGGGAGCTTTACTCTAAGACTTGAGCTAAAGCAACTCTAAAGATGTGAACACAACAATGCTTTATGTAAAAGTGGTAACCCCACTTGAGCTTAAACGATGAGTATGACCTATGATCAAGTGTTCTCACTTGACTCCTAAGTCAATATACTCATATATATAGATGACCTTGTCATCGCAAATTGCTTGATAGATGCTAGAATTGGTTGTGCATGCCTTGTCACATATTTCATTTGCCATCTTATTGTGTGAGCATGCTGGTTGCATATTTTACTCATTCGAGGACATCCACTTGTTGTTTTGATTGTTAGGTTTTATTTCCTTTTGCCAAGTGGATGGACAAGAATGCCTAAGAACCTCCTCTAGCTATCTATGCTTTTCTCGTCTCAAACTCTATTCATGCTACATCACAAAATTTGGTCAAGTCAGATTCGAACCACTCTGTGTGAGGAGCGCTCGGAGTCCCCGATTCGTCATAGACTTAAACTTCCAAAACCTCTTTATGATTCTCGGTCTGACCGATACCCTACTTTCGGTCCTACCGAGATCATTAAGTTGATCTAAGTTTTCGATCTCGGTGCAACCGATTTGAACCTTTCGGTCACACCGAGTTGCAATAACTGTCTACAATTTTGCATCTTGGTGCCACCGAGTTGTTCCACTCGGTCACACCGACAGGGTCGGGCTATATATAGTCACGGGCAAAATTTGGAAATTTCTCCGAACCCCTTCGCCCGCGCGATAGCCCGCTCTGCCAACGTGGTCTCCGGATCGTCTTCTCGCCGCCAGCCGCCTCCAGTCGCTGGTCTCCGTCACCGTCAACGGGAATTCTACCCTGCCGTTGCCGCCGTAGCGAGTCTCCGCCGAACTAGGGTATGGACTCGATCTTTGTGTTATTCCCCAATCCGATTCTTAGCACATTGTGATCATCATGATTCTTGCCATGATTGAAACACTCCTGTCCAGTCAATGCGTTCGTAGATTAGTTTTGATTCGAAAATTTTAGGGTTAGGTTTCCGCCGAAACCATCTCGGACCCACCGAGTTGAAAAACTCGGTCCCACCGATTTGGCTTATGCCATTGCACAAGTAAAACTCGGTCTGACCGAGAATTACTAATCGGTGTGACCGATTTTGGAACTCTGTGAAACCCTAGCAGTCTCAGTGCCACCGAACTGTGACTCGGTCCAACCGAGTTCACTAGTTTATGTTCCAAAACTGCTTCGGTATCACCGAGTTTGAAAATCGGTAGATCCGAGATGATTTCAGTGGGAAACTAAACTAAGTTTTTGGATCATTCTTTTGCAAAAATCTCTGCATTTTGTGATGCTCATCTATTCTACCTCATCTATAAACTATTCACAGGGTCAGCAGTCAGCTTGTTCATCATGTCAGACCAAAGTGATAGCCAGAACATGTCAGAACAGCAAGTGCAGATGAGTGAGGGCACTAGTCCCTCAAGTTCTTCAGATGATGGCAGCAGAAGTACTCCTAGCAATCTGCCAAAAGCTGCCACCAGACAGAGGAAGAAGAGAACCTCAGAATCAGAGGATGAGGATTATGTGGCAGAAGAGGAAGCAACTTCAAAGAGAGTAGTGCTTGAGAAGGAACATGGCTCAGCTCAAGGCACAAAGTCAGGGATGAAAATCAAAAGGCCAGCAGGCAGGCAGCCTATGTCAAAGGCCAGAGCTTCAACTAAGAAACCCACTCCCATAGAGCCAATTGCTGCTGAAGGCGAGAAAAGGAAGAAAAGGGTCAAGAAGACCGTAGCCAAAGTGCTTGGAAAGGCTTCCATCATGGAAGATGAGGATGAAGAAGAAGAGGTTGCTGCACCAGCACCTAAGGCACCCAAGCTAATGGGTGATGCCATAAGATCAGGGTCAACTGCTTCTAAGGCCAAGCCAGCTCCAAAGCCAAAGCCAAAGAGGAATACAAGGAGCATACCTGCAGCTGAAAAGAACAAGGCCCCAGTGCCTGACATTGCTGAAGAAGAAGAAGGTCAAGTGCTCAGAAAGCTCAAGCCCAAGATCCCAGACCATAGTGATGCTCATCCTGTGGCTGAGGACATGAAGCTCAGGAAAGACTCAGGGCTCAGGAAGTGGAGAGAAGCAGATCCGTATGCTTCAAGGAGAAGGACTGCTGTTGACTACAGGTTCCACACTAAGGAACAACAGGACTTTTATGAGACAGTGCTGCTTTATAAGAAGCCCATTGTTTGTGACATGAGATGGGTCGACTGGACCTACATGAAGGAAAATGAGGAACACTATCCTGGTGTGATTGACAGTTTCAATGCTTGTGGAGTAGCAGACTTTGTTGGGCAGAAGCTCACAAAGTGGAACGAGGAACTTATTATGCAATTTTACTCCACGGCACACTTCTATCCAGATGGTAGGATAACATGGATGTCTGAAGGTACGAGGTACCAATCTACAGTTAAGGAATGGGCAAAGTTGATCAATGCCCCAGAGGAAAATGAGGATGACTTGGATATCTATGCCAAGAAGAAGATGGACCACAACTCTATGTCCAATATGTACAAGGAAATTCCAAATGAAGCACTTGACACTTTCAAGTTTGGCTCAGTGCACTATCTTCTGTCAGGGCTGCCAACTATTAATTGGATTTTGAGGCACACTCTCTTGCCCAAGTCAGGTGATCACAAGATGATCAGAGGCCATGCAATCAATTTGCTTCATGTATTTGATGTACCTTAGAAATTCAAGGTCATGAGCCTCATAGTAGAGACTATCAAGAGGACTGCAGCAGACCAGAAGAGGAGTTGTGGATATGCCCCACAGATTCAAGAGCTCATCAACTCAAAGATGGGCACAGGCATATACTCATTGGACAAGGAACACCCGCCTATCCGTCCAGATTTTGAAGATAATCAAGTTGTTATGACTGAGAATGAACCATCATCAGCACAAGCACAAGCAAAGAAGGAGAAGGCAAGGAAGGAGAAAGCTGCCATGATGCCAACTCAAGAGGAGGCATCTGAGTATTTCTTGAAAACCAAACAAGAGCAGCTTGGTTACTTGATTGCATCCACACTAAGGATTGAGCAAGGACTGGCCACCCTCACTCAGAATCAGCAGAGCCTAGAGAGAATCATGGAACAAAAGTTCTATGACTTGGATGTCAAGGTGACAGAGATTCAGACTGCAGTGGAGCAGCTCCAGGATGACATGTAGGAGAGGAGAGGCAAGACTACAACTGATGCATTTGCCAGAGTGCCAAGAGCTCAGAGATCACATGTAGTGCCAGTTGCTGACACCAGAGCCACCACTTCTGCACCAGCTACAGCTTCAGTTCCACCAGCTCCAGCGTCCACTTCAGCCTCGACTCCGACCACGTCTACAGAAGGCTTCGTCCTTGGAGTGCACCGGACTCCACCACCACCTGAAGATCAAGCCTGAGCGTCGATCTAGCACTATGCATTTTCTAGGAACTTTTTGGTAAATTGTTGCCAAAGGGGGAGAAAAATGTATAGATCATAGGCTTCGAGAGAGAGAGTGTTGCTTTTCTCTCTCTTGCTTTATTTGGTGGTTTTTCGAACTTTGTTTGCTTTTGAGTGCTTGAGATACTATGTCGTTATCTGTGAGACATTGATGATCATGTGTTTGATCATAAGCTACACTTAATGTTTGCTTAATGCTATCATCTTATCTATCTTATGTGATCATTCACTATTCTTGGTGATGAGTGCATGTATTTCATTCTTATCATTTTAAGCGCTCCACCAAGATGTATGTGACATGGAAGAGTAAGCCATGACTCTAACTCTTTGTGCATTTGCAGTCCAAAGCAAATTTTAAATATGCACAAATTTAGGGGGAGCTCTTACTTATCACATACTTCTCAAAGCGACGATATATTTCATGCTTATTATCATTTGTCGAAGCTTTGATCTATATGTTGTCATCAATTACCAAAAAGGGGGAGATTGAAAGTGCAACTATCCCTAGGTGGTTTTGGTAATTCATAACAACATATAGCTCATTGAGCTAATGCTATTCCAAGATGACTATTTCAGGAAAGCTCAATGATTGGCATGGCATGGATGTGAAAGTGGAACCCTAAAAATGCTAAGGACAAAGGATTGGCTCAAGCTCAAAAGCTCAAGACTCTTCATTTTATATTTTAGTGATCCAAGATCACATTGAGTCCATAGGAAAAGCCAATACTATCAAGGAGGGATGAGGTGTTGCTTAATGAGCCTCTCGCTTCATGTGCTTAATGATATGCTCCAAAACCCTCAACTACTTTCCCATATCCACATATGACCTAAACCCTAAGCCAAACTCGGTCATACCGATTCTTTCTATCCGGCGCCACCGAGTTTCACTTGTCATAAGCCACTGCCAAACCCTAGCAATTCGGTTCTACCGATAGGGATCTCGGTCTCACCGAGATGGGATTGCAAACTCTCTGTTTCCCTTTCGTGACTTTTCGGTCTCACCGAAAGAGCGAATCGGTCCCACCGAGATTGCAATGTAAATTCAGTGTTTCCTTTTTGTAACTTTTCGGTCTCACCGAAAGAGCAAATCGGTCCCACCGAGTTTGCCTGACCAACTCTCTGGTTAGCTTATTACCAAAATCGGTCCCATCGAGTTTTTGTAATCGGTCTCACCGAGATTACGTTATGCCCAAACCCTAACCATATCGGTCCTACCGAGTTGCATGTCAGTCCCACCGAAAATCTCTAACGGTCACTAGGTTTGCCTTTTCGGTCCGACTGAGTTTGTTGATTCGGTCCCATCAAGATTGGAAAACTGTGTGTAACGGTTGGATTTTGTGTGGAGGCTATATATACCCCTCCACCTCCTCTTCATTCGTGGAGAGAGCCATCAGAACACATACACGATTCCAACTCATATGTTCTGAGAGAGAACCACCTACTCATGTGTTGAGACCAAGATATTCCATTCCTACCACTCTAGCCTTCCCAAGTTGCTTTCCACTCAAATCTTCTTTCCACCAAATCCAAATCCTATGAGAGAGAGTTGAGTGTTGGGGAGACTATCATTTGAAGCACAAGAGCAAGGAGTTCATTACCTACACACCATTTGTTACTTCTTGGAGAGTGGTGTCTCCTAGATTGGCTAGGTGTCACTTGGGAGCCTCCGACAAGATTGTGGAGTTGAACCAAGGAGTTTGTAAGGGCAAGGAGATCGCCTACTTCGTGAAGATCTACCGCTAGTGAGGCAAGTCCTTCGTGGGCGATGGCCATGGTGGGATAGACAAGGTTGCTACTTCGTGGACCCTTCGTGGGTGGTTGCTTCTTCGTGGACCCTTCGTGGGTGGAGCCCTCCGTGGACTCGCGCAACCGTTACCCTTCGTGGGTGGAGCCCTCCGTGGACTCGCGCAACCATTACCCTTCGTGGGTTGAAGTCTCCATCAATGTGGATGTAGGATAGCACCACCTATCCGAACCACGGGAAAAACATCCGTGTCTCCAATTGTGTTTGAATTCTCCAAACCCTTCCCTTTACATTCTTGCAAGTTGCATGCTTTACTTTCCGCTGCCAATATACTCTTTGCATGCTTGCTTGAATTGTGTGATGATTGCTTGACTTGTCCTACAATAGCTAAAATATGCCAAGAACTAAAATTGGGAAAAAGGTTAAGTTTTTATTTGGTCAAGTAGTCTAATCACCCCCCCCCTCTAGACATACTTTCGATCCTACAGCAGCAATGAGGATAATCCTCAGATCACGGACCCAGTCTGCATCATTGCTACTATCATCTATCAACTTAGTTTTCTCTAGGAACATATAAAAAATATATGAGCTATATTGCGAGCTGTTGATCTACAACATTGATATGCAAAACTATCAAGAGTAAGTTCATGATAAATTAAGTTCAATTAATCAAATTACTAAAGAACTCTCACTTAAATAGACATCCCTCAAGTCATCTAAGTGATACGTGATCCAAATCAACTAACCCATGTCCGATCATCATGTGAGATGGGGTAGTCATCAATGGTGAACATCTCTATGTTGATCAAATCTACTATATGATTCACGTTCGACCTTTCGGTCTTCAGTGTTCTGAGGCCATGTCTGTACATGCTAGGCTCGTCAACTTTATCCCAAGTATTCCGCAAGCGCAAAACTGTCTTGCACCCGTTGTATGTGAACGTAGAGTCTATCACACCCGATCATCATGTGGTGTCTCGAAATGACAAACTGTAGCAACGGTGCATACTTAGGGAGAACACTTTTACCTTGAAATTTAGTGAAGGGATCATCTTATAATGCTACCATTGTTCTAAGCAAAATAAGATGTAAATAAGATAAACATCACATGCAATCAAAATATGTGACATTATATGGCCATCATCATCTCGTGCTTTTGATCTCCATCTTCAAAGGATCGTCATGATTTCCATTGTCACCGGCTTGACACCTTGATCCCCATCGTTGCGTCGTGGTCATCTCGCCAACTATTGCTTCTACAACTATCACTAACGCATAGTGATAAAGTAAACAATTACATGGCATTTGCATTTCATACAATAAAGAGACAACCATAAGGCTCCTGCCGATTGTCAGATATCTTACAAAACATGATCATCGCATACAATAACGTTTATCACATCATGTCTTGACCATATCACATCACAACATGCTCTGCAAAAACAAGTTAGACGTCCTCTCTTTGTTGTTGCAAGTTTTACGTGGCTGTTACGCGCTTCTAGCAAGAACCGTTCTTACCTACGCATAAACCCACAACGGTGTTTCATCAAGTTTGTTGTTTTAACCATCTTCAAGGACCGGCCGCAGTCAAATTCGATTCAACTAAAGTAGGAGAAACAAACACCCGCCAGCCACCTTTATGCAAAACTAGTTGCATGTCTGTCGGTGGAACCGGTCTCATGTGCGTGGACATGTAAGTTTGGTCTGGGCCGCTTCATCCCACAATACCGCCGAATCAAAATAAGACGTTGGTGGTAAGCAGTATGACTATCACCGCCCACAACTCTTTGTGTTCTACTCGTGCATATCATCTACGCATAGACCTGGCTCATGATACCACTGTTGTTGGGAATCATTGCATGGAAAAACAAAAAAAATCTACGCACACGCAATGATCTATCCATGGAGATGCATAGCAACGAGGAGGGAGTGTGTATACGTACCCTCATAGACCGTAAGCGGAACTGTTTCTCAACGCGGTTGATGTAGTCGAACTTCTTCGCGCTTCAACCGCTCAAGTACCGAACGCACGGCACCTCCGTGGTCTGCACATGTTCAGCTCGGTGACGTCCCTCGCCTTCTTGATCCAGCAAGACGTCGAGGTAATAGATGAGTTCCGTTAGCACGACGGCGTGGTGACGGTGATGGTGAAGTGATCCTCGCAGAGCTTCGCCTAAGCACTACGAAAATATGACCGGGGGTGTAAACGGTGGAGGGGGCATCGCTTACGGCTAAACAATTGTCTGGTGTGTGCTAGGGCACCCCCACATATATATATAGGTGGGAAGGAGAGAGGAGGCTGCCAGGAGGCGCCCCAAGTAGGCTGAATCCTATTTGTCGGAGGGGGAAGGTAAGAGGGGGAGAGGGAAGGAAGGGGGAATCCTATTCCTCTCTTTCCTTTCCCTTCCCCTCTTTCCTTCTCCTAGGCCAGCCCATATGGGGGGCGCACCAACCCTTGTGGCTGGTGCATTTCCCCTCTTGGCCCATAAGGCCCATATCTTTTGCCCGGGGGTGCCCGGAACCCCTTCTGGTGACCCGATAAGTACTTGGTACCCCCCCCCCCACGAAACACTTCCGGTGTCCGAATACCATCGTCCTATATATAAATATTTATCTCTCGACCATTTCGAGACTCCTCGTCATGTCTGTGATCTCATCCGGGACTCCGAATAACATTCGGTCACCAAATCACATGACTCATATAATACTACATCGTCATCGAACGTTAAGCGTGCGGACCTTACGGGTTCAATAACTATGTAGACATGACCGAGGCACCTCTCCGGTCAATAACCAATAGCGGAACCTGGATGCCCATATTGGATCCTACATATTCTATGAAGATCTTTATCGGTCGAACCGTTATGACAACATACGCAATTCCTTTTGTCCATCGGTATGTTACTTGCCCGAGATTTGACCGTCGGTATCTTCATATCTAGTTCAATCTCATTACCGGCAAGTCTCTTTACTCGTTCTGTAATACATCACTTCGTGACCAACTCCTTAGTCATTTTCTTGCAAGCTTATGATGTGTATTACCGAGAGGGCCCGGAGATACCTCTCCAAAACTCGGAGTGACAAATCATAATTTCGATCTATGCCAACTCAACAAACACCTTCGGAGATACCTGTAGAGCATCTTTATAATCAACTAATTATGTTGTGACGTTTGATAGCACAAAAGGCATTCCTCCGGTATCCGGGAGTTGCATAATCTCATAGTCGAAAGAATATGTATTTGACATGAAGAAAACAATAGCAATAAACTGAACGATCAATATGCTAAGCTAACGGATGGGTCTTGTCCATCACATCATTCTCCTAATGATGTGATCATGTTACCAAATGACAACACATGTCTATGGTTAGGAAACCTTAACCATCTTTGATCAACGAGCTAGTCTAGTAGAGGCTCACTAGGGACATGGTATTTGTTTATGTATCCACACATGTATTTAAGTTTCCGATCAATACAATTCTAGCATGAATAATAAACCTTTATCATGGATAAGGAAATATAAAATAACAACTTTATTATTGTCTCTAGGACATATTTCCTTCAAAAACATCACTGCCACTCCATTTTTATCAATTTACATCACACCATTTGAGCACACCATGAAGTACTAGCTACACTCATCCAAATATCCTCAAATTTTGCATGCATGTTATCCAACATATAAGACTAGCCTCCATCAAAATCTAGCCTCATTAGCCACACCATATGACCACAGACCCCTCCCAAAGTTTCCGTGCGAATTGTCAAGTTGTACATGAAGTACCATTTAGGCTCATCTTATTGCTGCCCAAATTTACATGCATGCACATCACCATCTTATATCACCCTACACCAAAAATCAGCCCAAATGGCCAAGCCATCCGACTACAGCAAGATCACAAAGCTTTTGTATATAATTTAATTTGTACGGCAAATGTCATCTATACCCATCCACTTTGCCTCAAACTTTGCATACTTAATTATCATCATCCTCTGTAACACTAAGCTCCCTAGTTTTGAAAAACCCACATTCAATTGAGGTCTCCAACTAAAATTGGGTCACCTAATTTTGACCGGGTTAATAATTTCTCAAAGCTCTCACATTCAATTCTTCTATACCATACAATATGCTTCCTAATTTTTAAGGCCTCACTATTAATTGAGGTATTTAATTTAGAATCGGGTCAACCGATTTTGACCAGGTCAACACTTTTTCAAGCTCTTTTATTTAATTATTTTAATTCACTATGTTCCCTAATTTAGAAACTCTTTCATTCAATTGAGGTATTCAATTTTGAATTTGGTTTACTATTTTGATTGGGCCAACGATTTTTCAAATCAATCAGCAGTAACCGGTTTTCCCTTCGGAAAAAATACACTATCACATTTCCTGATTTCGAAACTTCTATATTTTTGAAAGTATGGAAAATAAAAACTACGGAAAAAATATACTATCACATTTCCTGATTTCCATGTGATCGTTGTGTCACGGTTCACAGATGGCAGGAGCGCTCGTCCAGGTGGTCGGCTCGCCGCCTCCCCTTCTGCCCCCGCCGCGCCGCGTGTCCCGCCGCTTCTCCTCCTCCTCCTCCTCTGGCTCTCCCCGCCTCTCCGCTGCCGTGATATAGCCACGGGCTTCCTCCGAGAAGAGCGCGTCGCAGGCGAGGCGAGGCGAGGGGTCGGGGAAGGGAAGGGAAGAGGATGTCGCTGGGGGCGGTGTTCCACGGCGCGCAGCTGATGCTGGATCTGGCGGTGGCCGGGATGTCGCTGATGTTCGCGCTCGGCCTCTTCGCCGTCGTCACCACCGTGCTCTGCTCCGCCGCCTTCCTCCACCACTCCAAGCCCGTCGCGTCGTAGCCGCGAGCTGCCTCCCACCAGGCCCACGACCCCCTCGGCGCATCCTAATCGTAAGCCCGATGCCAAGAATTTCATCCGTTCATTTCAATTCATTCCAAGGTTGTGCCCTCGGCGATGAGAAATACTGGAATGTAGCGCGTTGGAATCGATTTGTCTAGCACTTTAGTGGTGAATTTTGGATGGAATCAAAGAAACAATGTGCTCGCTCCACATGTTCATGCTTCCTGACTGGCTATGTGGATAAGCATGGACGACGCCACGATGGTTTGAGCAGGAGCACGTTGTCGTACTTGGAATCCAGGAAATTGACATTCAGCACGATTCCCCTAGCATTGTGTCCTGTGTTACATTACTTCAGAGTCCGCACCATTTCCCATGACCCCTGTCGCCCTAACATTTTAAGCAATTTTTACTGCCAAATGTGCCATGTGGAGTACATTTGCTAAGGCTGCATTTTGTGTTTAGTCTCACAAATTAATGTGGCAGGTTAGCTCCCCTCGTTGTCCTGGCCTTGTTGTGATTGATAGCTTGGTAGAGAACTCCAAGGAGTCCAAGCTGGAACACCCTGTACGATTCCCTGAAGATTGTGCCTGCTGTTTCTGTTGTTTCTGAGAATATCTGGTGTGAGATTAGGCATGATAGTCATCTGGGTGATTAGGCATATTTCTTTTTGCGACCTTGAGCTGGCTACTGATGCTTTTGAATGAAGTGGCTTTTATGTGTCTGGTCAGAAAAAATAGCATCCGAAAGCTGAGTGAAACGACTTAAAGTTGGGAATTTCACAAATCACCATCCCTGCCTACTTTGGATAACTGTAACTTTCACAACAAAACATCAACTCACAGCCAAAACCATGTGAATTGATTGTGCCCGGTGCTCACCCTCATCTGAATTCTGAAACAACTCAATTATCTCTTTTGCAGTTTTGCTTTGCCCTGTCTTTGCTAGTTCAGTTGAACTCTTTATCTTTTACTAACTGATTACCATTCCCCTTAATAAGTTTTTCATTCTTTTATCTCAGGAGTGAGATTGCTGTTGGGAGGTAATACCTTCTTTTGCATCATTTGCCCAGCAGAAGGTGCTCCATATGCTACTGCTGCTAGTACTGTTGGGGGGGGACTACTGTAGACGCAAAGAGTAGGAATTGCACATATCAGGTGATAGCTGGAGGCTCTTGTACCTTGTATTACTTGTCATGTCTACTTAAGCTGTTCTGTAAACTACACTTGTTTGTACAGTACATTGTTGGTTCGTCTTGTTGAAATCTTCTACATCTTATTGTTTATAAATGTACTGTACATTGTCTAATGCTTCTTATATGGAAGGGCCGGATATTCCTAGGTTTCATGTGCAAATGCCGCATCAGTTGTAGTAAGATTGATCTACTATATATCATAGGATTTGCTTTACTCAAGGGTAAGAAAGATGTGTTAAGGAGATTTGTGTAAATCCTATTAATTTTTGCTCTGTAGCAGTTCATATAACTTAACTGATAGACAATACTCCCTCCGTCCCATAATATAAGAGCAATTTTGACACTACACTAGTGTCAAAAACACTCTTATATTATGCGACAGAGGGAGTACTATATTAGATTGCTCACCAAACGTGAAAAGATTATTGACAGACACATGATAAAGCAGATTTCTATATACGCTTTTTCTGAGTAAATTTTAACACATGCAGATATTCTGACCTATAAAAATATTGGGAAAGCAGAAGGCCATTGAACCGAATTATCTTTTTGGGTTGGTGGCCTCAAACACCTCATTGGGGAGGTGTATCTGGACAAAGTGATCATTAATGTCTATAGAAACATAGGAGAGCATGTAGTGCTTGAATGTCAATATTAAGAATAGGGCAATGAATAATAATTCAAGGGTGACAGATTTGCATAGGAAGAACTAACCTATGAGGTGGCTAACAAATGGACAAAACAATAGAAGGCAATAGCAGGGACCATGACAAGGCCTTCAATTCCTCATGCCTCTGACATCGATTCTAGCTTGATAAGAAAGAAATAGACGAGCAAGGTTTTTACATCCTTTACCAAAAGAAGCTTGTTCTTGATGAGCTACGTCTTCTATTGTGGCCTCTTTTGCTGCTTTTGTCGTCCCCTTTCTTCACCTTGCCCGCCTTTTTGTTGCTGCCGGTCGAGAACTTGGTAAGCGTCTCAGCCTGTTCATCCTTGCCATGTTCATTGCTGCAATCGTCATTTGTCTGACGATCTTTCTCTTCTTTGCCTTCAAGCACCTTCACTTGAGATGTCCCTGTGGAAGCATCAGACGCCAGGGAATCATAATCTCCATCATCATCCGCGTTGTTCTCTTCCTTCCCTTTCCTCCTCTCAGTGATGTAACCACTGCCATCTTCAACATTGCTCCCTTCACTGCCATTCTCTTTTGCTTCATAGCTGCTCGTGGGGGAGGTCAGGTATATCGTCCACCCGGATTCATTGCTGTTGCACTCTTCGCCGCCATCCCCGGTGATATGGGAGGATTCCATGACAGGCCACGGGAGCGGGAGACCAAAAGAGAGAAAAGAAAGGCCAAAGAAGAGAGGCAGAACGAGGTCGATGGAGAATTCTGCGAACACCAACTCTTATGCTTCTTCCGAAATCTGAATCTCCTCAACAATGCAGCACTGAAGATGGAGTTGTTCTTGTCTATGCTTCTTGAGCACCCATAACCCGAGAAGAGCACCGGATCCTCCTGCACTCAGCCTTCTTCAGAGGACAGAGAATTCAGAGGGAGGGGCTGGATTGCATGAGAGGGGGGCAAGAATTCTTCAGGGCCGGACCATGTGTATGGCTATGGTGTGTCTGGGGGTGGAGGTGTGTGAAGGAACCGCAGAGAGGATGGCAGTGTGTTTAAATGGGAAAGGGTGGCCTATCCTCGCGAGCTCCAACTGTCACCCATAACTTTCCCCAACCATTTGCGTACCCTCTCCTCTCTTGTCACCAAAGCCAAAGCCAAGGGAGGAGGAGGAGCAGGAGGAGGAGGCATTTTGCTTGCAACGCAGTGTTACAGGTATTTCCATCTGTAGTCCATGTGGCCGTAGCGCCTCGCCCTCATGGTGGGGGCCTGGCAGAGAGGCCGGCCTGGGGAGATTAGATGCACCTGCCTGCCTGCCTGGGTTAGCTAGCCCATGATTTATTAGCATTAGATTAGAAGGTTAAGCATGAGGCTGGCATAGCTCAAAAGGCTCCTGTCGCCGCTGTGTCTGCCTGTCATCCATGCCTGCCAAATGCCTAGCTTGCTCACGGCGTATCTCCACTTCAACAACAGTCTGCAGGACCAGGAGAACATGTCTTTTGTTTGCTTTGGTATTGGTACGTACATGCTACATGTAGACGGTGGACGAGCAACCAGGCCCAGAGCCACTGGACTTCTCATGTGCTGCCACTCTCGTCGTTGTCTTCTTGGTAAGCCAGAACTCTGCCGTTGCAGGTAAGAGCATCGATCTGTGGTGGATATGGTGAGATGCGGTTGATTGGAACATGATAAAGCGCTTGATAAGTATGTTTATTGCGCCGTGCCTGTTGTTTATTTATCATATTCACATAGCTAGATTCGGCGGATACTGCATGCACGATGATATATGATAGCAGTAAAAGGGATACCAAACTTGATTACGTGACATGCTTTCCTCCAAGCCGGAGAAAGGAACAACCGGGCCCTGGCTTGCTTCTGAAGCTTTCGCCGGGGAGAAAAGGGCTTGGGAGACATGAGGAGGCCGGACCTCGTGGTCCTTGTTGTTTCCATGTCCTAAAAATCAGCCTCTTTTCTTGTCTCCTGCGGTTAACCAAAGGAGAAAAGTTTTGCCCGCGTTGCATCTTGTAATTCTAACTCCGTCGTATGCTTGAAACCGATCGACGCGACCGGCTGGGCTGTGGCCGGTGGCGCTCCTACAGTGCGTGCATGTGTCTGGATTTTCTTGCCTGTTCCTGTGCGTCGGTCAGCGTTCTCCGTTGCCACGGGCTCCGTCCTGTGGCCGGCTGTTCCGCTTCCACGTGCACGTATGTGCACCTGGTCGGGTCACCAGTACGGCGATCGGAGCCCGGCCGCTCAGGTTCACCGCACGGACGGACGCTCGCTGGATCGCGCGCTGTGGGCGGCCGGCCGTGCCCCTACCCCTACACCGCTACCACCCTCGGCCGGCCGGCCGGTGGGACGTCGCGGGGGAGTTCACGTGGGTACGGTGCAGTCGGCGGCAAGCAACGACGACGAACAGCTGCAAGGCTTTGGAGTGACTCGACGACCACCACGCCTCTGCAGGTCTCTGAACCAGATGGTGGCTATCAGTAGATACGTGCCCTGGCCGTGGTGCAAACAGAGGGTGGACACGCCTGTAACTCGTGCCCGTGCTCGGGTAGTTGGTGGGCGGAGCACACGCGCCCTTGCCCCCCGCATCACCTGTCCGAGTCGAGTTGAAGGCCGCCGCCCGGCGAACTGTGACGGGTACAGGGCGGCCATGCACGTCGGGCTCGCGGGTCTAATCGGCCGCTGTTGCTCACTAATTTCTCTGCTCTGCTGCTGTCGTCGCTTGCCAGTGGCAGAAACCAATGGATGCGTCTGCTGGTCCTGGTTGGTTGCCCTAACAATGCTGCTCGACGTGCTGGCTGGTGTTGGTGCTAGTCAGAGCAGAGGCCTGCCGTTGCGTGGTGTCCACGGGGCGTCGGTGAGCGCGCGCGCGGTGTCCGGGAACGAACGGGCGTGCCTTTCCACGTGCGGCGGCCCCCGTTGACATGTGCACGGCTTCGATCGGGGATTCGGGCAGGGCCGATCAGCCGTTCGGGAGAGCCTCCCTGTGCGTTAGACAGCAGAGTACAGCATTGTTTGATGTCGCAAGGTTTTCTTGGCGTTCAGGCGATCCAGCTTAAAAAGGCGTTGGAGACGCTATGATAAAGTCAGATTTAGGCAAAATTTTAAAGTAGGATTGAATCATGCCAATCTTTGATTAAAGAGTCAAAACAGTGAGCCTGTCGCATAAGCCAAGAAGCTCCAGTGAAGGCATCTCCAACCGCAGACCCTTAAACCACCCGCAACCGTTCAGATTGCACGGGTCTGGAGGTGTGTTGCCACCCAACGCGTCCTGCATCGGTTCGCCAAGCAGTTCGTACATGCTTTTTCGGTCAAACCGGAGACAAAGTTGGGGGGGGGGGGGGGGCCTGCCCACATTCATACTGCTGTAGAGCGGACGCTCCCTATTGATGTTGGTCCAGAGCGGCCGCGACCTCTCACTGCCGGCCGAGAGAGCGCTACCCGCTGCACGCCCGGCTGAACACGCCTCCTTGTCGCATTCAAACGGACGCTATTTGCCCACCTTCCTCCATTAAACCAGCGCGTGTGCCGAGAAAACTACTTCGGCCGCACATCGGTTCGCTAGCCGATCGACATTAAACACAACGCTGGTTGGCTCCGGGCCTCCACACGCTATTTAAACAATGCCAGCCGATGTGCAAACAATCACACCACACCTCCGCTCCCCATCTCCTCCTTGCATCATTCTCTCCGCACTCTCCATGGCATACGGCGAGCAGGAAAAGGAGTTCTCTGCATAAAAGCCGGCTGGTGGCCCGCCGAGTCTGCTAGAAACGAGTCAATCAACTCTGCTCCACCTCCCTCGCCGCTCCAGGCCGCTGTAGGCCAGCTTGTGGAGGAGGCCGCTCCAAGCCAACGCGTGATTCAGCAAACTCGCCGCTCCAAGCCACCTCGTTGTGGGGTGGCGAGTTGCTCCAGGCCGACACGCGGGAGAGCATGACAGCACAGGCATCGTGGCTGCCATGGATGAGGCCATGTCGTACCGCTTCTCCCGTGCCTGCGACCGCGTCATCCGCCGCCAACATTGGTGGAACCGCGCCCTGACGGCGTAGAAAGAAGCCGGCTTCACGGATATCGACAATGCGGCGGCCAACACGTCCGCGTCTGCCACCATCAACGACAAAAATTAGAACATGGGAGGCCGTCTCCGCTTGGGTCCAACGAAGGCCACCGTCACGGCATCGCCAGCGTGCACAGCTGGTGACTTGCCCAGTCGCAGGGCATCATTGCCCCCCCCTACCCCCAAACCAGCCCTCATTCATACTTCACGGAAGCGAAGGGCACCATTCCCCTCCGGCAGACTCGTATTGTCCGGTGCCACTCCAATGAGCGGCACTGCCGAACAAGGGGGAGCGGTCATTTGCGCTGAAGCATATACCTCTGGGGTCACGGTAGTCCGATAAGCGGGCTATCGGACATGAGAAAGACAAGGAAGATCCATCGCGGCTGGCCGTAGATTAGTTTAAGGTATCCATATCATGGGAATGGATGTCCGCGAGCAACGGCCGTAGACTAGTTTTACTTTAGTCCGGCACAGTTTTTAATTAAAATATGTCTGAAATGTAAATGTTCTTGTCTGGTTGGTATGAATATCATCCGGTTTGAATGAAGTTTGTCCGGTTTGTTTAAACAATGCATGAAATGTATGCGGGCAGCGTTGGATAGCTGGCTTCCGCATGCGTGTCCACGGATTGGTCTTCACCTTTTCGTGAGTGCGGAAGTAAATTTACGGGTCAGCGTTGGAGATGTCCTGATACTTCTACTTTTTTTTTTTGCTCATCCGCCTTCAGGGTATTAAAGAAAAATGCCTACAATACTAACTGATCTTTGCATGGGTCACTCTCAGTCTTAGTGCTCACTTCGGACGCTCCGTTCCAGCACCTTCAGAAGAGTCGACCTCATCATCTCTTAGATCTTGCCCCCCAACTCCGCTAGACTCTCAGGCTAGACAAACCAAATACGTAGCAATCATGTGACCGGGTGAATAAAAGTTTTATACCACCTCTGTTCACCCTTTTTATAAGACCTTGAAGACATTTCAGACAGGATGCAAAGTAGTTCATTTTTAGTTGTAACGACTTATAAAAGTGAACGGAGGGAGTACTAGTAACTATTAAGACCTACACCCACTTATGTACATCATGCAATGATAAGAATGAGGCCGGCTAAATGATACAACTAAGCTGCTTGACCGAGTCCTATGAAAGTATCAACCACAGAGAAGTACCTCTCTGTTTTTTGGTAACCCGTAGCTGATCACAACCACAGATGACCCCAGGTGAACAGTAAAAGGTGAAAAAACAAGCATGTCTTGTGAAAATCTCAGCAGAGTGACATTTCTTCCGTATCTCTAATACTATGTAAATATGCAGTTCTATTACATGGCTTGAAAGTTGAAACAGAAAAGTCTAGAATCAGTTATCGCTCACATGACACGAACTGCAAGGCTCCACAACAATCAAGTTGACATTACAGGGTACTTGGGGCTTGATGCGTCTTCTTATAGCCACGAGCGCTTTCTGGGCTTGTAGGACATCACGCGTGTCCATGGAGAAGCACCTGCCGCTTCTGCATGAGGAACACCTAGAGTAACCATAGGTGGTGTCCAGCGTCAGGCACTCAAGCGAAGCCGTGTGCTTCAGCATACGACAGGTTAGCTCAATCAAGCTTTCAGCAGAGTAAAAACTATAGATCGTCACATTCTTGAGGCTGCCATGGCGAAATTCTTGCTCCCGCGTCAAATGTGAAACATCACAATGAATCCTACCGTAGCCTCTGTTAACACAGTTCATAATCCTCGCTGACTGCAAGGACACAATATGTTAATGTCAACTACTTCTCACGAAATGACAATAGTTCTAGATGAACCGTCTGAAATAAAAATGGGCTCAACGACAAGATTAGCATGAGATGCGCCTTATTTATGTATGTTACTAAATACTCCACTTGTTCATAAATAAATTATGTTCTGAGCATCGTTACAATCTCAAATATGCATGTTTGACCGTTACTTTACATACAACTATTTTAATATAAAAAAATTGATATTGTGTGATCCCTGACAAATCTAATGGAACAACTGTAACCTGACCGGTCAAAATGGTTTACTATATCGAGGAGAGTTGACAAAGTTTGATTGCAAGCTTTTTAGGTGTCTTGTATTTATGAAAAGAGATACTGTTATTTTCTAAATTACTTAGAAGTGAAAATAGAAACCTATGATCAGCTAAAGACAATAGGCATGACAATCAGAGCTATTTAATAAACAGACTTTGTAAAGAAACAGTAATAATACTCAATTGTTAAATCAATGGCTATATAACAGGACTTACCCTCAAGACGAGAGTCTCCAAGGCAGGAGAAGCGTCAAGAAAAGCTAACAGAGACAAATAATCATATTCATCTACTGCCGAGACAGCGGGAAGAGAAATATTCAAGTACTTGAGGTGGTGGAATTTTCCGGGCACCATTGGTGTGCTCACCTGCTGAAGAAAGAGGTGCCGAGATTAGTATGTCCCCTGATATAACAACTCCTCGCAGAACCAAGGAATTTAAGTTTAGAGGATCCGCTGGAGATGCTCTTATTATGGAATACAAAACCAAGGAATTGACGGTCTAAAGTCTCAGATTATGCATACCTCGTGTGGCAACAACGATATGTTAAGGACTTCAACACCGGGTGTGATTGATGGAAGCTTGCCGAGAGCATAACTTGGGGATGCAGGTGATATTCGGAGCTGCTTCACTTGAGATGAACCGTCTCCCAGTGAGACTGAGAAATCCACTTGGTCGCCAAGTCCAAGGTCGACACTAGAGATATCTGGGGCATTGCTCTCAATTGCATGTAGCATCTCACACTCAAACACCTCCACGGACCTGAGGTGCCGCAGCAGGCAAGGTATCTTCAAGCAGATGATCTCACCACAACAAGAGAGTAGCAGATGCCTCAAAGCCAAAGAATTAGAAAGGAAGTACCCCAACTCATCGTCGCCGATGCGCACGGACCGCAGGTGCAATCTCGTCAGGCAACCAAGTCCGGCGGTGGGATGGAAACTAGAATTGGTGAGTTTAAGATACCGAATCGACCGCCCGCTCTCGCCTGATAAAAGCAAGCACGGGAAGTTGTAGTCTGTTTTGCAGTGCCGGAATGAGGGCAGCATCACGGTGAGTTCTTGGATACCGGGTGCAATGGCAGTCTTGAGGAACCTGTCGACGTAAGAGGTGTCGAGTCTGTTCCAGTTCCAGGGGAGGTGAAGCTCAAGCGTCTTCACTCCGATGCCTGAATGATTTCCAAAGATATGGTCAATTCTGCTTAGAAGATCCATTGCTCCTTCGTCCACCGTGGCTGCTTTTCCAATCAAACCGAGTTGTTTCATACCGAAGGTGAGATTGGGATAGTGTCTCCAGGAACGTCGAAATGACCGAGACACGCACGCAGCAAGTGCGGCGTCTCGCAGCGGCATTAGGGCATGTATATGATGCACGACATCCTGCAGGCAGAAGCAAGGGAGGAGAAATCAGCATTGGCATTGTAAAATCAGAATGATGGCATCAATAATCAGTAATGGGGCAAAAAGAAAAAACGATCCATATGTAGTGGCACTATAATCTTATGTTAAGAAAGTGGACTAGAACATGACTGTGGTCAGTAGCTGGTTAGAGATGGTTCATGTTTACTTCTACAGTAGGACGATGGCATCACTGGGCTAATAGTGCAACATTCTTCTGGAACACAAACTTGGTGTGGTTAACCAACTGAAATAAACATGTACTGTAGCAAGCTTGACATCCGTCTGGATATTTGGCACCCCACTAACTAGGTCTAATTAAGACGAGAAACAATGTTGCAATTCCTTTGACCAAACAGAACTGGAATAGTCTCGGAGCATAATGTACAGTCAAAGCAAACAATTTCTCCCTCCGTCCAGAATGATAAGACGTTCTAACTTTTCTATGAATCGGATGTGTATATAGGCGCGTTTTAGTGTGTTTGTTTGCTTGTTTCAGTCTATATTTTGTCTATTTTGAAACATCCAAAACATCTTACAGTGGCGAACGAAGGTAGTACGTACCTCAGAAAGGCTGTTCCATGATGAGTTGATTCCGTTGTGAGAGTTTGAACCAGTGCCGTCATCGTCGTCGTAATCGTCGTCATATTGTTGGTAGGGTGGGCACTTCCGTTTAACTGCCGAGGAGCCCGAGTCGCCTGAAATACAGTGACCCTGAGGGGTTATAATTGGGAACATACGAGAGTAACAACATCAAGATTACGGCACCCCGCCGTGGCGTCACCGAGATCCAGAGGTTTTAGCTCTTGGGCAAGGGCATCAACAGTTTTTTTTTTTGGCGAAAGAACAGTTTTTAGGATCGCTAGGTCGCAGGGTCAAATCCACACCCACGATTGTAGGAGTTGGAAACCCTCCAAATTCTACAATACCTACATCTACATGACTCGAGGATCAACTGATAACAAATTAAGAGGCCGAGGCAAGGAAGAGCTAGCTTACCGCGGGATTGGGTGGACTCCACCATGCCCGGCACGATCAAGGGCGACCACCGGAGAGGAGGAGGGGAGGAGATCGCGGCGAGGAGCCGCACGCTTTGGCTGCCCGCGGTTCCCTCGTCAAAACTAAACTGAAAGGCGCTTGTACCCCCATCGATGCGATCCACTTTATATTATTAGCAAAAATGCCCGTGTATTGCAACGGAAAAAGAAAAAAACCATACTTCCTAAACCCAATAGCTCAAGACCCTTCCCTCTCCTCCTCCTCCCATGACCGACTGCCAGACATGTCCTCCTCCTCCCACGACCGACTGCCAGACATGGTGACATTAGTAAACTCTTTGAAATCTTCCACACTACCACATGAGAAACAACATGAAAAGATGTGTTGTGCAAAAACATAACAACAAAAGGAATTTATAAGTGTACTGTAAGTGTGTGCAATTTAAATCACAGAAATATCTACCTGGTCGCAAGTATCTCTTCACATATTTGTTGGCGTTGCTCAGTGATGCGGTGATGCCCCAAAAATATCACACTATAATAAAAATAGTAAAGTCTTAGGCTGCGTTCGGAAGTGCTCCGGCTCCACGCTTCTCCGGAAGCGGGCGAGGAGCTGGCCGAACGCCGCAGCTTCTAGAAGCCTGCTCCCGGAATCCGCTCGGCCCGTAGTGCAAAAAACAGAAGCTACGATCGCCCAGCTCCTGGAAAACGAGAAGTGGGAGTTGCTGGATATTACATGAAATGCCCTCCCGAAGTGCCTCCTTAAAGCACTTTCCTCTCGCTACAGGGCGCGGCGAACCGTTTTTCTCGCTACAGGGGGCGGCAAAGCGTTTTCTACAGCCGAACGATCGCTGGCTCCCGCGAGAAGCTAGCTAGCGCTGGCTCGTGGAGAAGCTGGCTCGTTTGGGAAGCCAGAGCACTTCCGGACGGGCCCTTAGTATAGCATTCTTGCTTCACTACGGAGGCAACAAAGATTTTCATGAACCAGTGTGGGCTAGGTTTAGGGACTGGGTAGCATAGCACTATTTGTGTCCAATGATATAAGAAGCATTTTTTGCGGGGTAATGATATTAGAAGCATTTTTTGCGGGGCAATGATATTAGGAGCATTGTACAAAGATCCTCCATCGTTGGCTAATAGAACAAAGTAAAGTGTGGAGTTTGTGTTGCACACAGCAGGGAGTACGACTGCTTGTGCTTTGGTGATCAACATTATTTTTATTAGAAGGATTGTAAGAGTTTGTGACGGGCGCTAGCTGGTCGAGCAGAAAATTAAGAGCAAAAATTTGTTTTGTTCTCAGAAAAATATTGTATATGACCAACATAGAATGAATCCTGTTTATTGTGATTTAGACATAGTATTTTTTTTTGTGCATGTTAAACAATTCCAACATAATTTGATTTTGAGTTATAATTTGACGTCAACAATTCAGATATAAAAAGTAGTTCAACTTGCCTGATGCCGTTGCTATCCATGGACGGAGACGTTTAGTGCCATTATATCCCCCATTTGGAGACCCTCCCTCTCTTTCCTTTTTTAGTTTTCTGTATTTTCCTTCCTTACTTAATTATATGGGACAACTTCCACTTTCCATTTTTTTTCTCTGTCTACACATGAAATCGCCGCCCTGTTTCCTTCCTTATTCTGCCATGCGACATGTGAAATCCCTCCTCTTTCCATATGAAATCCCTGCCCTCTTTCCTCCCTTATTTTTCTCTCCTTCCTTCTTTATTCTGTCAAGAAACATGAAGTCCCTCCCTCTTGCCTTCTTTATTTTTCCCTCTTTCCTTCCTTATCTTTTATTATGGAAGGACTTATTTCCTTCTATATTGGGTCCCGAGACGGCTCCTTGATATCGAGAAAATTTGAAGATGTATATAAATTATAAAGATTGGGTTTAAGAGAGCGGTATGGGACTATTTAAAAGGTGAATCAACAGCCTAAATATAATACACCATGAGTTCTTTTTAAGGAAAATACACCATGAGCTATGTCAGTTGGTAGCGACACTGGTTATCGTATATGCAGTTCAGAGTTTGATTCAGCCCACCATCGAATACTTTTTTGCACCGGGTTGTGGGCCAGCTTCGCCCGTTCGCTTGTGTAGCTTCCTTCGGCAAGGTGGGCCGGAATAATGTGGCCTGGCGGCTGAAAATCCTCTGATAGACTAAGAGAGGTAATCCTTGTTACTCTAAGCATAGGATGGGCCAGCTGAGTTGGACGCTCGATCTGTGCACTTTTCTTGCAACCCGTATTCGAGTCCTCATAATAGCAACTTTTTTTGTGTGGCCGTTTTTTGTCAGGCTTCATTGGGCCGCATGGGCCAGAACAATTTGACCAGGCATCGGTCAGGAAGGATCGATCGTTCCTGGGAAACCGATCGTGGGTGCTTGAGCAAAAAGAGCTAATATATGGGAACTTTATTTTAGTACCACCTCGCGTATGTGTTTAAAATTCAAACTGAAAGCGTAAATTCACAGAAAGAAGCGTATTGTGACGGTGAACCCACGGAGTCAATCCGCGCTTTATTATTAGGGAAAGATTTTTTTTCGAAATGGAGGCAAAAGATTTGCCTCATCGATTAATTAAGAAGAAGAGAATTACCCGGTTAATTAACGGAAAAACGGGCGAAAACCGATACATATAGATCACATGCGGACTACTCGCTAACAAAGAAACTCCATGACCTCACGGTCAACCCGACAAATATGCATAACACGCAACAACCACAAACCCTAGCACTTCTATGTCGCAAAGAAACCCTCAACAAAACCAATGTTGAATACATCAGACGCCAAGAAATCCACGGAGACGAGCCACTCGGAGATGGAGGACGAAGAGACTAAGTATTCTCCATTAAGCAGCCGCAGACGCCTTATCAATGGCTCCACTCTTCTTGCCTATGCTTCTGAGAGCCTTCTTCACCTTCTTTATTTTGTCTGTAGAAACCGAAACCTCATCCACGAGGAGGCAAGCAATCACATTGCGAGACCCAGGACAAGTTGCCTCCAAAGAGTCGAGCAAACGGTCAAGCTTTTTCACGAAGACCACCTCGTCAATGCGTGCCAACATAGCGCCACGGTCAAAGATGGGCGACCGAATGGGCTTCGGTGCCTCAGAAGTAGCTGCCAAAGCGTCGACTTTATATTATGTTACCTACGTATATGCATGGCGTTGTAGTATCGTACAAACAGCTTTGCGTTACACACGTAGCAATTTGTCATTGGATGGTTAGGAGGACAGCAGTATCTGTTGGGGAACGTAGCAGAATTTTAAAATTTTCTACGCATCACCAAGATCAATCTATGGAGTCATCTAGCAACGAGGGAGAGAGGAGTGCATCTACATACCCTTGTAGATCGCGCACGGAAGCGTTCAAGATAACGGGGTTGATGGAGTCGTACTCGATGTGATCCAAATCACCGATGACCAAGTGCCGAACGGACGACACCTCCGCGTTCAACACACGTACGGTTGGGAAGACGTCTCCTCCAACTTGATCCAGCAAGGGGGAAGGAGAGGTTGATGAAGATCCAGCAGCACGACGGCGTGGTGGTGGATACAGCAGGATCCCGGCAGGGCTTCGCCAAGCGCAAGCGGGGAGGAGAGGTGTTACGGAGGGAGAGGGAGGCGCCAAGAGCAAAGGTGTGCGGCTGCCCTCCCTCCCCCCTCTTTATATAGGGGCCTTGGGGGGGCGCCGGCCCTAGGAGATGGATCTCCAAGGGGGCGGCGGTCAAGGGGTGGCTTCCCCCCCAAGCCAAGTGGGGGGCGCCCCCACCCCTAGGGTTTCCCAACCCTAGGCGCAGGGAAGGCCCAAGGAGGGCGCTCCAGCCCACTAGGGGCTGGTTCCCCTCCCAACTCAGCCCATGGGGCCCTTCGGGATAGGTGGCCCCACCCAGTGGACCCCCGGGACCCTTCCGGTGGTCCCGGTACAATACTGGCGACCCCCGAAACCTTCCCGATGGCCGAAACTAGACTTCCTATATATAAATCTTTACCTCCGGACCATTCCGGAACTCCTCGTGACGTCCGGGATCTCATCCGGGACTCCGAATAACTTTCGGGTTACTGCATACTAATATCTCTACAACCCTAGCGTCACCGAACCTTAAGTGTGTAGACCCTACGGGTTCGGGAGACATGCAGACATGACCGAGACGCCTCTCCGGTCAATAACCAACAGCGGGATCTGGATACCCATGTTGGCTCCCACATGCTCCACAATGATCTCATCGGATGAACCACGATGTCGAGGATTCAATCAATCTGTATACAATTCCCTTTGTCAATCGGTACGTTACTTGCCCGAGACTCGATCGTCGGTATCCCAATACCTCGTTCAATCTCGTTACTGGCAAGTCACTTTACTCGTGCCGTAATGCATGATCCCGTGATCAACCACTTGGTCACATTGAGCTCATTATGATGATGCATTACCGAGTGGGCCCAGAGATACCTCTCCGTCATACGGAGTGACAAATCCCAGTCTCGATTCGTGCCAACCCAACACACTTTCGAAGATACCTGTAGTGTACCTTTATAGTCACCCAGTTACGTTGTGACGTTTGGCACACCCAAGGCACTCCTACGGTATCTGGGAGTTGCACAATCTCATGGTCTAAGGAAATGATACTTGACATTCGGAAAAGCTACAGCAAACGAACTACACGATCTTTGAGCTATGCTTAGGATTGGGTCTTGTCCATCACATCATTCTCCTAATGTTGTGATCCCGTTATCAATGACATTCAATGTCCATAGTCAGGAAACCATGACTATCTTTTGATCAACGAGCTAGTCAACTAGAGGCTCACTAGGGACGTGTTGTGGTCTATGTATTCACACATGTATTACGATTTCCGGATAACACAATTATAGCATGAACAATAGACAATTATCATGAACAAAGAAATATAATAATAACCATTTTATTATTGCCTCTAGGGCATATTTCCAACAGTCTCCCACTTGCACTAGAGTCAATAGTCTAGTTACATTATGATGAATCGAACACCCATGCAGTTTTGGTGTTGATCATGTTTTGCTCTAGGGAGAGGTTTAGTCAACGGATCTGCCACATTTAGATCCATATGTACTTTACAAATCACTATGTCTCCATTTTGAACACTTTCACGAATGGAGTGTTGGGGAACGTAGCAGAAATTCAAAATTTTCCTACGTGTCACCAAGATCTATCTATGGAGAAACCAGCAACGAGGGGAAGGAGAGTGCATCTACATACCCTTGTAGATCGCTAAGCGGAAGCGTTCAAGTGAACGGGGTTGATGGAGTCGTACTCGTCGTGATCCAAATCACCGGAGATCCTAGCGCCAAACGGACGGCACCTCCGCGTTCAACACACGTACAGCCCGGTGACGTCTCCCATGCCTTGATCCAGCAAGGAGAGAGGGAGAGGTTGAGGAAGACTCCATCCAGCAGCAGCACAACGGCGTGGTGGTGGTGGAGGAGCGTGGTGATCCAGCAGGGCTTCGCCAAGCACTACGAGAGACGAGGAGAAAGAGAGGGATAGGGCTGCGCCAAGAAAGAGAGGAACTCATCTGTATTGGGCAGCCCAAACCTCAACTATATATAGGGGGAGGGGAGGGGCTGCGCCCCCACCTAGGGTTCCCTCCCTAGGGGTGGCGGCAGCCCCCCTAGATCCCATCTAGGGGCGGCCAAGCGGAGGGGAGAGGGGGAGGCGCACCAGGGTGGGCCTTAGGGCCCATCTGCCCTAGGGTTTGCCCCCTTCCCCTCTTCCTTGCGCCTTGGGCCTTGGTGGGGGGGCGCACCAGCCCACCTGGGGCTGGTCCCCTCCCACACTTGGCCCATGCAGCCCTCCGGGGTTTGTGGCCCCACTTGGTGGACCCCCGGGACCCTCCCGGTGGTCCCGATACGTTACCGATAAAACCCAAAACTTTTCCGGTGACCAAAACAGGACTTCCCATATATAAATCTTTACCTCCGGACCATTCCGAAACTCCTCGTGACATCCGGGATCTCATCCGGGACTCCGAACACCATTCGGTAACCACATACAAACTTCCTTTATAACCCTAGCGTCATCGAACCTTAAGTGTGTAGACCCTACGGGTTCGGGAGACATGCAGACATGACCGAGATGACTCTCCGGTCAATAACCAACAGCGGGATCTGGATACCCATGTTGTCTCCCACATGTTCCACGATGATCTCATCAGATGAACCATGATGCCAAGGACTTAATCAATCCCGTATGCAATTCCCTTTGTCCATCGGTACGATACTTGCCCAAGATTCGATCGTCGGTATCCCGATACCTTGTTCAATCTCGTTACCGGCAAGTCTCTTTACTCGTTCCGTAACACATCATCCCATGATCAACTCCTTGGTCACATTGTGCACATTATAATGATGTCCTACCGAGTGGGCCCAGAGATACCTCTCCGTTTACACGAAGTGACAAATCCCAGTCTCGATTCGTGCCAACCCAACAGACACTTTCGGAGATACCCGTAGTGCACCTTTATAGTCACCCAGTTACGTTGTGACGTTTGGCACACCCAAAGTATTCCTATGATATCCGGGAGTTGCACAATCTCATGGTCTAAGGAAATGATACTTGACATTAGAAAAGCTTTAGCATACGAACTACATGATCTTGTGCTAGGCTTAGGATTGGGTCTTGTCCATCACATCATTCTCCTAATGATGTGATCCCGTTATCAACGACATCCAATGTCCATGGTCAGGAAACCGTAACCATCTATTGATCAACGAGCTAGTCAACTAGAGGCTTACTAGGGACATGGTGTTGTCTATGTATCCACACATGTATCTGAGTTTCCTATCAATACAATTCTAGCATGGATAATAAATGATTATCATGAACAAGGAAATATAATAATAACTAATTTATTATTGCCTCTAGGGCATATTTCCAACAGTCTCCCACTTGCACTAGAGTCAATAATCTAGTTCACATCGTCATGTGATTAACACTCACAGGTCACATCGCCATGTGACCAACATCCAAAGAGTTTACTAGTGTCACTAAACTAGTTCACATCATCATGTGATTAAGACTCAATGAGTTCTGGGTTTGATCATGTTTTGCTTGTGAGAGAGGTTTTAGTCAACGGGTCTGCAACATTCAGATCCGTATGTACTTCGCAAATCTCTAGGTCATATTATAAATGCTGCTTCCACGCTCCACTTGGAGCTATTCTAAATGGTTGCTCCACTATACGTATCCGGTTTGCTACTCAGAGTCATTCAGATAGGTGTTAAAGCTTGCATCGATGTAACCCTTTACGCCGAACTCTTTATCACCTCCATAATCGAGGAACATGTCCTTATTACTCCAAGGACAAATTTTGACCGCTATCTAGTGATCCACTCCTGGATCACCTTTGTACCCTCTTGCCAGACATGTGGCAAGGCACACATCAGGTGTGGTACTTAGCATGGCATACCGTATAGAGCCTATGACAAAAGCATAGGGGACGACCTTCGTCCTTCCTCTTTCTTCTGCCGTGGTCGAGCTTTAAGTCTTCACTTCATACCTTACAACTCAGGCAAGAACTCCTTCTTTGGCTGATCCATCTTGAACACCTTCAAGATCATGTCAAGGTATGTGCTCATTTGAAAGTACCATTAAGCGTTTTGATCTATCCTTATAGATCTTGATGCTCAATGTTCAAGTAGCTTAATCCAGGCTTTCCATTGAAAAACACTTTCCAAATAACCCTATATGCTTTCTAGAAATTCTACGTCATTTCTGATTAACAACATGTCAACAACATATATTCATCAGAAATTCTATAGTGCTCCCACTCACTTCTTTGGAAATACAAGTTTCTCATAAACTTTGTATACACCCAAAATCTTTGATCATCTCATCAAAGCATACATTCCAACTCCGAGATGCTTACTCCAGTCCTTAGAAGGATTGCTGGAGCTTTGCATACTTATTAGCATCTTTCAGGATTGACAGAACCTTCCGGTTGTATCACATACAACCTTTCCTCAAGAAAATCGTTGAGAAAACAATGTTTTTGACATCCTATCTGCAAGATTTCATAAACAATGCAGTAATCGCTAATATAATTCCAACAGACTCTTAGCATCGCTACGAGTGAGAAAGTCTCATCGTAGTCAACTCCTTGAACTTGTCGGAAAACATCTTAACGATGAGTCGAGCTTTCTTGATGGTGATACTTACCATCATTGTCCGTCTTCCTTTTTAAAATCCATCTGTACTCAACAGCCTTACGACCATCAAGCCGTTCTGCCAAAGTCTACACTTTGTTTTCATACATGGATCCTCTCTCGGATTTTATGGCCTCGAGCCATTTATCGGAATCCGGGCCCACCATCGCTTCTCCATAGCTCGTAGGTTCATTGTTGTCTAGCAACATGACTTCCAAGACAGGATTACGTACCACTCTGAAGTAGTACGCATCCTTGTCATCCCACGAGGTTTGGTAGTGACTTGATCTGAAGTTTCATGATCACTATC